>NW_026063259.1:0-300000 GCF_024362695.1 Pectinophora gossypiella | reverse complement strand
CTCCCTGATGCGGAGCAGTTTTCCAAGATCTGGAAGTTTTCCCATACTCACCGGAAGGTCCCGATCACACCCCCCATACATCATTTTCACCCCCCGACACTCCTTCTGGGAGAACAACCCTGTCAGTGAGTCAGTGAGTCAGTCAGTCAGTCAGTGGGTTTGCAGCTATATATAATATAATAATAACTAGATGTCGCGTGGTTCGCTCGCAGCAAGCTGCTCGCGTGTCCTGTATTAGTTCGAAGCTTTGTATGGCGGCCATCTTGTTTTCGTGAAATCAAAAAAGTTCTAGGTGCTATAGTTTTGCTAGGCCGTAGGGTGTCTCTCTGATGCGGAGCAGTTTTCCAAGATCGAGTAATATTTTCATACTCGACATGACGTTCCATTCAAATCCTTATACATCATTTTTACCCCCGAGGCATTTTCAGGAAAAACGAAAAATTTGTATGGCGGCCATCTTGTTTTTCCACCATTTTGTTTTTTTTCACTCACGATAGAATTTGACCAAGATTTAAATTGGTTTCGTGAAAACAAAAAAGTTCCAGGTGCGATAGTTTCGCCAGGCTGTAGGGTGTCTCCCTGATGCGGAGCAGCTTTCGAAGTTCGAAAAGTATTTCCATACTCAACATGATGTTTCGATCACATTCCCCATACACAGTTTTTACCGCCGAGGCATTTTCAGGAAAAACGAAAAATATGTATGGCGGCCATCTTGTTTTTCCGCCATTTTGTTTTTTTTTCACCGGCGATAAAATTTGACTAAGATTTAAATATGTATCAAAAAAACAAAAAAGTCCTAGGTGCGATAGTTTCGCCAGGCCGTAGGGTGTCTCCCTGATGCGGAGCAGTTTTTCAAGATCGAGCAGTTTTTCCATACTTAACAAGATGTTCCGATTACAATCCCATACACAGTTTTTACCAACGAGACATTTTCTGGAAAAATAAAACTTTGTATGTCGGCCATCTTGTTTATCGGCCATTTTGGTTTTTTTTCACCGGCGATAAAATTTGACCAAGATTTAAATAGGTTTCGTGAAAACAAAAAAGTTCCAGGTGCGATAGTTTTGCCAGGCCGTAAGGTGCCGCCCTGATGCGGAGCAGTTTTTGAAGATCGGGAAGTATTTCCATACTTGACATGACGTTCCGATCACACCCCTAAACATCATTTTTACCCCCAAGGCATTTTCAGAAAAAACGAAAAATTTGTATGGCGGCCATCTTGTTTTTCCCCCATTTTGGTTTTTTTTCACCGGGGATTGGATTTGACCAAGATTTGAATAGGTTTCGTGAAAAAAATATTGCTCTAGGTTTTATAGTTTTTCCAGGCCGTAGGGTGTCTCCCTGATGCGGAGCAGTTTTTCAAGATCGAGCAGTATTGAAATACTCAACATGACGATCCGATCACATCCCTATACATCATTTTTACCTTTGAGGCATTTTCAGGAAAAACGAAAATTTTGTATGGCGGCCATCTTGTTTTTCCACCATCTTGGTTTTTTTTCACCGGGGATTGGATTTGACCAAGATTTAAATAGGTTCTGTGAAAAAATAATCGTTCCAGGTGCGATAGTTTTGCCAGGCCGTAGGGTGTCTCCCTGATGCGGAGCAGTTTTTCAAGATCGAACAGTTTTTCCATACTCAGCTTGACGTTTCGATCACACCTCCCATACATCATTTTTACCTCCGAGACATTTTCTAGAAAAAAGAAATTTTGTATGGCGGCCATCTTGTTTTTCCGCCATTTTGATTTTTTTTCACCGGTGATTGAATTTGACCAGGAATTAAATAGGTTTCGTGAAAAAAAAATTGATCCAGCTATAATAGTTGCGCCAGGCCGTAGGGTCTCTCCCTGATGCGGAGCAGTTTTCCAAGATCTGGAAGTTTTCCCATACTCACCGGGAGGTCCCGATCACACCCCCCATACATCATTTTGACCCCCCGACGCTCCTTCTGGGAGAACAACCCTGTCAGTGAGTCAGTGAGTCAGTGAGTCAATGGGTTTGTAGCTATATATAATAACTAGATGTCGCGTGGTTCGCTCGCAGCAAGCTGCTCGCGTGTCTTGTTTTCCCGCCATTTTTTTACCGCGATAAAATTTGACCAAGACTAAAATAGGTCTTGTGAAATCAAAAAAAATCTAGGTGCTATAGTTTTGCCAGGCCGTAGGGTGTCTCCCTGATGCGGAGCAGTTTTCC
Organism: Pectinophora gossypiella; assembly: GCF_024362695.1. NCBI lineage: Eukaryota > Metazoa > Arthropoda > Insecta > Lepidoptera > Gelechiidae > Pectinophora > Pectinophora gossypiella. Next base: position 297,805 of record NW_026063259.1, on the reverse strand, counting down.
AAGATGACGTTCCGATCATCAATTTTACCTCTGAGACATTTTTGGAAAAACAAAAATTTGTATGGCGGCCATCTTGTTTTTCTGCCATTTTGTTTTTTTTTTCACCAGGGAAAAATTTGACCAAGAATTAAATAGGTTTCGTGAAAACAAAAAAGGTCCAGATGCGATAAATTCGCCAGGCCGTAGGGTGTCTCCCTGATGCGGAGCAGTTTTCCAAGATGACGTTCCGATCACACCCCTATACATCATTTTTACACCCGAGACATTTTCTGGAAAAACAAAAATTTATATGGCGGCCATCTTGTTTTTCCGCCATTTTTTACCGCGATAGAATTTGACCAAGACTTGAATAGGTCTCGTGAAATCTAAAAATTTCTAGGTGCTATAGTTTTGCCAGGCCGTAGGGTGTCTCCCTGATGCGGAGCAGTTTTCAAAGATGACGTTCCGATCACACCCCCAATACATCATGTATACCCCCGAGGCATTTTCGGGAAAAACAAAATTTTGTATGGCGGCCATCTTGCTTTTCCGCCATTTTGATTTTTTTTCACTGGCGATAAAATTTGACCAAGGTTTAAATAAGGTTTATGAAAAAAAAAATGGTACAGGTGTGATAGTTTTGCCAGGCCGTAGGGTGTCTCCCTGATGCGGAGCAGTTTTTCAAGATCGAATAGTTTTTTCATACTCAACAATACGTTTCGATTACACCCCCATACACAGTTTTTACCCACGAGACATTTTCCGGAAAAATAAAATTTTGTACGGCGGCCATCTTGTTTTTCCGCCATTTTGATTTTTTTTCACCGGTGATAAAATTCGACTAAGGTTTAAATACGTTGTGCGAAAAAAGAATTGTTCCAGGTGCGATAGTTTCGCCACGCCGTAGGGTGTCTCCCTGATGCGGAGCAGATTTTCAAAATCAAGCAGTATTTCCATACTCAACTTGAGGATTTGATCACACCTCCCATACATCATTTTTACCCCCGAGGCATTTTCTGGAAAAACGAAAATTTTGTATGGCGGCCATCTTGTTTTTCCGCCATTTTGATTTTTTTTCACTCACGATAGAATTTGACCAAGATTTAAATAGGTTTTGTGAAAAAATAATCGTTCCAGGTGCGATAGTTTTGCCAGGCCGTAGGGTGTCTCCCTGATGCGGAGCAGTTTTTGAAGATTGAGAACATTTTCCGTTCTCGACAAGACACTCCGATTACATCCCTATACACAGTTTTTACCTCCGAGACATTTTCTGGAAAAAAGAAATTTTGTATGGCGGCCATTTTGTTTTTCCGCCATTTTGATTTTTTTTCACCGGTGATTGAATTTGACCAGGAATTAAATAGGTTTCGTGAAAAAAAAATTGATCCAGCTATAATAGTTGCGCCAGGCCGTAGGGTCTCTCCCTGATGCGGAGCAGTTTTCCAAGATCTGGAAGTTTTCCCATACTCACCGGGACGTCCCGATCACACCCCCCATACATCATTTTCACCCCCCGACCCTCCTTCTGGGAGAACAATTATGTCAGTGAGTGAGTGAGTGAGTCAGTCAGTCAGTCAGTGGGTTTGTAGCTATATATAATATAATATAATAATAACTAGATTTCGCGTGGTTCGCTCGCAGCAAGCTGCTCGCGTGTCCTGTATTAGTTCGAAGCTATGTATGGCAGCCATCTTGTTTTTCCGCCATTTTTTTTACCGCGATAGAATTTGACCAAGACTTAAATAGGTCTCGTGAAATCTAAAAATTTCTAGGTGCTATAGTTTTGCCAGGCCGTAGGGTGTCTCCCTGATGCGGAGCAGTTTTCAAAGATGACGTTCCGATCACACCCCCAATACATCATGTATACCCCCGAGGCATTTTCGGGAAAAACAAAATTTTGTATGGCGGCCATCTTGCTTTTCCGCCATTTTGATTTTTTTTCACTGGCGATAAAATTTGACCAAGGTTTAAATAAGGTTTATGAAAAAAAAATTGGTACAGGTGTGATAGTTTTGCCAGGCCGTAGGGTGTCTCCCTGATGCGGAGCAGTTTTTCAAGATCGAATAGTTTTTCCATACTCAGCTTGACGTTTCGATCACACCTCCCATACATCATTTTTACCTCCGAGACATTTTCTGGAAAAACGAAATTTTGTATGGCGGCAATCTTGTTTTTCCGCCATTTTGATTTTTTTTCACCGGCGATTGGATTCGACTAAGATTTAAATAGGTTTTGTGGAAAAAGAATCGTTCTAGGTGCGATAGTTGCGCCAGGCCGTAGGGTGTCTCCCTGATGCGGAGCAGTTTTTCAAGATCGAGCAGTATTGAAATACTCAACATGACGATCCGATCACATTCCTATACATCATTTTTACCCCCGAGGCATTTTCAGGAAAAACGAAAAATTTGTATGGCGGCCATCTTGATTTTCGGCCATTTTGTTTTTTTTGGCCGGCGATAAAATTTGACCAAGAATTAAATAGATTTCGTGAAAAAAGAATCGTTCCCGGTGCGATAGTTTTGCCAGGCCGTAGGGTGTCTCCCTGATGCGGAGCAGTTTTTCAAGATCGAACAGTTTTTCCATACTCAGCTTGACGTTTCGATCACACCTCCCATACATCATTTTTACCTCCGAGACATTTTCTAGAAAAAAGAAATTTTGTATGGCGGCCATCTTGTTTTTCCGCCATTTTGATTTTTTTTCACCGGTGATTGAATTTGACCAGGAATTAAATAGGTTTCGTGAAAAAAAAATTGATCCAGCTATAATAGTTGCGCCAGGCCGTAGGGTCTCTCCCTGATGCGGAGCAGTTTTCCAAGATCTGGAAGTTTTCCCATACTCATCGGAAGATCTCGATCACACCCCCCATACATCATTTTTACCCCCCGACGCTCCTTCTGGGAAAACAACCCTGTCAGTGAGTCAGTGAGTCAGTGAGTCAATGGGTTTGTAGCTATATATAATATAATAACTAGATGTCGCGTGGTTCGCTCGCAGCAAGCTGCTCGCGTGTCTTGTTTTCCCGCCATTTTTTTACCGCGATAGAATTTGACCAAGACTTGAATAGGTCTCGTGAAATCAAAAAAGTTCTAGGTGCTATAGTTTTGCCAGGCCGTAGAGTGACCCCTGATGCGGAGCAGTTTTCCAAGATGACGTTCCGATCACACCCCAATACATCATTTTTACCTCGTGAGACATTTTCTGGAAAAACAAAAATTTGTATGGCGGCCATCTTGTTTTTCGGCCATTTTGTTTTTTTTCACTGGCGATAAAATTTGACCAAGACTTTAATAGGCTTCGTGAAAACAAAAAAGTTCCAGGTGCGATAGTTTCGCCAGGCTGTAGGGTGTCTCCCTGATGCGGAGCAGCTTTCGAGGATCAAAAAGTATTTCCATACTCAACATGATGTTTCGATCATATTCCTCATACATCATTTTTACCCCCGAGGCATTTTCGGGAAAAACGAAAATTTCGTAAGGCGGCCATCTTGTTTTTCCGCCATTTTGGTTTTTTTTCACCGGGGATTGAATTTGACCAAGATTTAAATAGGTTTCGTGAAAAAAATATTGCTCTAGGTTTTATAGTTTTGCCAGGCCGTAGGGTGTCTCCCTGATGCGGAGCAGTTTTTCAAGATCGAGCAGTACTGAAATACTCAACATGACGATCCGATCACATCCCTATACATCATTTTTACACTCGAGGCATTTTCAGGAAAAACGAAAATTTTGTATGGCGGCCATCTTGTTTTTCCGCCATTTTGTTTTTTTTTCACCAGGGATTGGATTTGACCAAGATTTAAATATGTTTCGCGAAAGAAAAATTGCTCCAGGTTTTATAGTTTTGCCAGGCCGAACGGTGTCTCCCTGATGCGGAGCAGATTTTGAAGATAGAGAAGTGTTTTCATACTCCACAAGACGTTCCGATTACATCCCCATACACAGTTTTTACTCCCGATGCATTTTCTGAAAAAACAAAATTTTGTATGGCGGCCATCTTGATTTTCCGCCATTTTGATTTTTTTTCACCAGTGATTGAATTTGACCAAGAATTAAGTAGGTTTTGTGGAAAAAGAATCGTTCTAGGTGCGATAGTTGCGCCAGGCCGTAGGTTGTCTCCCTGATGCGGAGCAGTTTTCCAAGATCTGGAAGTTTTCCCATACTCACCGGGAGGTCCAGATCACACCCCCCATACACCATTTTCACCCCCCGACGCTCCTTCTGGGAGAACAATTATGTCAGTGAGTGAGTGAGTCAGTCAGTGGGTTTGTAGCTATATATAATATAACTAGATTTCGCGTGGTTCGCTCGCAGCAAGCTGCTCGCGTGTCCTGTATTAGTTCGAAGCTTTGTATGGCAGCCATTTTGTTTTTTACCGCGATAGAATTTGACCAAGACTTGAATAGGTCTCGTGAAATCAAAAAAGTTCTAGGTGCTATAGTTTTGCCAGGCCGTAGAGTGTCTCCCTGATGCGGAGCAGTTTTCCAAGATGACGTTCCGATCACACCCCTATACATCATTTTTACACCCGAGACATTTTCTGGAAAAACAAAAATTTATATGGCGGCCATCTTGTTTTTCGGCCATTTTGTTTTTTTTTGACTGGCGATAAAATTTGACCAAGACTTTAATAGGCTTCGTGAAAACAAAAAAGTTCCAGGTGCGATAGTTTCGCCAGGCTGTAGGGTGTCTCCCTGATGCGGAGCAGCTTTCGAAGACCGAAAAGTATTTCCATACTCAACATGATGTTTCGATCACATTCCTCATACATCATTTTTACCTCCGAGACATTTTCTGAAAAAACGAAGTTTTGTATGGCGGCCATCTTGTTTTTTTTTTCACCGGAGATTGGATTTGACCAAGATTTAAATAGGTTTCGTGAAAAAAATATTGCTCCAGGTATTATAGTTTTGCCAGGCCGCAGGGTGTCTCCCTGATGCGGAGCAGTTTCTGAAGATCTAAAAGTATTTCTATACTCAACAAGACGTTTCGATTACACCTCCTATACATCATTTTTACCTCAGAGACATTTTCTGGAAAAACAAAATTTTGTATGGCGGCCATCTTGTTTTTCCGCCATTTTGAATTTTTTTCACCGGCGATTGGATTTGACCAAGATTTAAATATGTTATGCGAAAAAAAAGTTGCTCCAGGTATTATAGTTTTGCCAGGCCGCAGGGTGTCTCCCTGATGCGGAGCAGTTTCTGAAGATCTAAAAGTATTTCTATACTCAACAAGACGTTTCGATTACACCTCCTATACATCATTTTTACCTCAGAGACATTTTCTGGAAAAACAAAATTTTGTATGGCGGCCATCTTGTTTTTCCGCCATTTTGTTTTTTTTTCACCGTCAATTGGATTTGACCAAGATTTAAATAGGATTTGTGAAAAAAGAATCGATCCAGGAGCGATAGTTTTGCCAGGCCGTAGGGTGCCGCCCTGATGCGGAGCAGTTTTTGAAGATCGGGAAGTATTTCCATACTCAACATGACGTTTTGATCACATCCCTATACATAATTTTTACCCCCCAGGCATTTTCAGGAAAAACGAAAAATTTGTATGGCGGCCATCTTGATTTTCCGCCATTTTGATTTTTTTTCACTGGCAATTAAATTTGACCAAGATTTAAATAGGTATCGTGAAAACTAAAAAGTTCCACGTGCGATAGTTTCACCAGGCCGTAGGGTGTCTCCCTGATGCGGAGCAGTTTTTCAAGATCGAACAGTTTTTCCATACTCGGCTTGACGTTTCGATCACACCTCCCATACATCATTTTTACCTCCGAGACATTCTCTGGAAAAACGAAATTTTGTATGGCGGCCATCTTGTTTTTCCGCCATTTTGATTTTTTTTCACCCACGATAGAATTTGACCAAGATTTAAATAGGTTTTGCGAAAAAATAATTGATCTAGGTATAATAGTTGCGCCAGACTGTAGGGTGTCTCCCTGATGCGGAGCAGTTTTCCATGATCTGGAAGTTTTCCCATACTCACCGGGAGGTACCGATCACACCCCCCATACATCATTTTCACCCCCCGACGCTCCTTCTGGGAGAACAACCCTGTCAGTGAGTCAGTGAGTCAGTCAGTCAGTCAGTCAGTCAGTCAGTGGGTTTGTAGCTTTATATAATATAATAATAATAATAATTTGAATAAGTTTATTCAAAATTGTTTAATAACGACAGATAGAATATATCTATCTAAGTACTTTAAAAAAATTATATGTTCAGTACTAGTTTTTTATATTACAGACATTTCTGCCAGACCAGGCAGTAAACTTATTGACTGTACTGTCTTCTACAGTACAAAACCTTTTATTGACGGTAGTCAGCCATGTACCACGAATGGTACTTCATCTTTAAACTAGACAATAAGACAAAAGAGAAGCTTGGAATATTAAAACTAGTTCACCAAAATATTCAAGGCTTCTCTGGCAAAGAATTGGACATAGAATTATTTTTAGAGACATTTTTTATTGACATTTTATGTATTACTGAGCATTGGTTTAAGGATTATGAATTGTTATTCGGTTTTGAAAATTATCATTTGGCTAGCGCTTTCTGTCGAAAGATCAAAATACGTGGTGGCTCCCTTATTTTTATCAGAAATAGTTTAAAATATAAAGAACGCAAAGATATTACTGGACTTTCGATAGAGGGCACTATGGAGATTTCATATATAGAAACAGAGAAACATATTGTTGTGGCCGTATACAGACCCCCATACAGTGCTAACTTCACAGTTTTTGAATCAGTGATGGAAAATGTACTGAAGGTCATATCCAAAAGTAATAAATCTATTATAGTGTGTGGAGATTTTAACGTTGATTTATATGAAGTAGATTCAATTACAACTAGATTTCTAAGTTTGTTTACATCTTTTAACCTTGTTAATATATTTATGGAGCCAACTAGAATTACAGAAACAACTGCCTCATGTTTAGATAACATTTTTTGCAATTGTGATTTCCAAGATAACAGTATCCTTAACTGTTTTAAGTCTGATCACAGTGGGCAGTTGGTTAGTTTTCCAGTACTTAAAAATGTGCAAAAAATTAAATTTAGTACTCGACCCATCACTGATAATCGGATAGAGAAATATCGAAATAGTCTTATTAGTAACTTACCTTGTCCAAACTTTGATACAGACAATCCTGACGATTTTTACAGGGATTTCTTCACTATTATCCATAAAGAATTTGAAAATAATTTTCCTCAAAAGGTAGTTACCAACAGTCAATCATTCAAGTTCAGTGACTGGGCTACCGTAGGCATTCGCAAAAGTAGAAATACTCTTTATTCTTTATATGAGGAAAAAACGTATACACACGCTGATAGTTTCAAAAGCTACGTCAAAAATTATTCTAAAATATTTCGAAGAGTGTGTTATACAGCCAAACAGATGCATATTAGTAGTAAAATAAAGACCGCGGATAATAAAATAAAGGCAGTTTGGCAAGTAATAAATAGTGAAACAAAGGCTTCTAAACCGCGTGAATTAGAATACAATATAGAATCGGGCACTGGGTTAGTAAAACAAGATAAAGATGTAGCTGAAGTTTTTGATAAATTCTTCACGAACATCCCTGTAAAAACTACAGAATCTCTCAGGTCCTCTCCTGTTCAAGCTGATATATTATTAAAAAGTAATGTTACTGCTTGCACTGAATTATTTGATTTTAAACGCGTTGATCCGAGTAGTATTGTTAAAGTATTCAAACAGCTGAAACTTAAAACCTCGAAAGATTTATGGGGATTGTCTATCAAATTGATGAGCTCTGTTATTGATATCTTAGCACCATATCTAGCTTACATCTTTAATATGAGTGTTGAAAATGGCACTTTTCCAAATTTAATGAAAATCAGTAAAGTTATACCTCTTTTTAAATCGGGCACAAAATCAGACCCCACGAATTATAGACCGGTTTCTATTCTACCAGTACTTAGTAAAATTTTCGAGAAAATTATTCTCGACCAACTGCTATGTCATTTTAATTTAAATAACTTACTCCACAGCCAGCAGTTTGGTTTTACTAAGGGTCGGTCTACAACAGACGCGAGTGTGACATTTGTTCGACACATTTTCGATGCTTGGGAGAAGTCGCAGAATGCCGTAGGAGTATTCTGTGACTTATCTAAGGCGTTCGACTGCGTGGATCACGAGACCTTGCTTTTGAAATTGAGGCACTATGGACTAAATAATGGAGCTCTCAGTTTGTTAATGTCATATCTAGGTGGTAGGATACAAAAGGTACAAATCAATAGTACAACTTCTTCGGGCTCTCATGTTCAAATGGGAGTTCCTCAAGGATCCATTTTGGGTCCGTTTCTTTTTTTAGTGTACATAAATGATTTACCTTATGTAGTACAGAACCAAGCTGACATTGTGCTGTTCGCGGATGACACTTCTCTTATATTTAAAATCGACAGAAAGTTAGAGGAATTTGACGAAGCAAACAGCGCTGTGTCGCAGGTTCTAAGTTGGTTTACAGTAAATAACCTAGTTCTAAATGCTAAGAAAACGAAGTGTATTAAATTTGTTCTACCAAACGTAAAGAAAGTAAATAATAACATTAAAATTAACGACGAGAAACTAGATTTTGTTGAACACACAGTTTTCTTAGGAATTACTGTAGATTCAAAACTTCAATGGGGCCCACATATTGTATCACTAGCGGGCAAGCTAAGTTCAGCAGCATATGCCGTCAGAAGGATCCGACAACTCACAGATGTACCCACTGCTAGACTTGTCTACTTCAGCTACTTCCACAGCATAATGTCTTACGGTATTTTGCTGTGGGGTCGAGCCGCTGATGTAGAAACTATTTTCATCATTCAAAAAAGAGCAGTTCGCGCTATTTATAAGCTGCGTTGTCGGGACTCTTTGAGGGAGCTGTTTAAAGAAATAAATATACTGACGGTCGCAAGTCAATATATATATGAAAACATTATGTATGTACGTAAAAACTTATCTCTCCTTCCGAGAAACTGTGAAAGGCATACTTACAATACAAGAAATAAACATAAAATTGCTATTCAAAATTCTAGATTAAGTAAATTAAATTCATCTTTTTTGGGGTTATGTATACGTTTTTACAATAAAATACCAGATAATATTTTAAATTTGTCAGAAAATAAATTTAAAGCTCACGTGAAGCTTACTTTATGTAAAAAAGCTTATTATAAGATTAATGACTACCTAAATGATAAAAATGTCTGGTATTGAATGTGTTCCTCTAGTTATTAAATAACTTGTAATGTATATCCTCATTGGTTTTTAAAAGATGTGTTGCTGTTGCAGTTTCTTGTCATTTCTTCTCCTCAGCCATAACACCTTGCGAAATGACGTAAATTCAAAAATGTTACATTGACCTTCAACAAGTTTATCCATGATAATTACGTTGAATAAATGATTCTGATTTCTGATTTCTGAGTGACCGATTTGAGTGAAAAAGAATGTCCTAACCTTTCTAAATTATATGATAAATATACGAAAAATGAAAAAAAATATAACTGTATAAACCATTCTAAATCATGTGCTTTGAAAAATGTATTGTGTATTAAAAAATGGTGTATAAAAAATAATAAATTTATTGTGTAATGAATGAAAAAATAGTTTTATTTTTACCTTTAATAAATTGCTTTAGAAGAAAAATAAATAAAAACACCAGAATAAATATAAAATATTTATTGCACTAGAAATGATAATTACACAACTTTTTTGATATGTTTGCGATAAGTGCTTCTGTCTGCGTTAACACTTCATCATAGGAATCCTTATGTACCACGTACTGGGCGCTCATTAAAATGTTTTCCTCAGGGTCCCCGTTGTCATGAGTAACTTGAGGATTGTTCTCTAGATCGACAACTTGGACTCTAATTAGTCGAGTGCCCGGGGTGTGGTGGTTTTGTAGCACGAAGGATGATGTGTCCTTATGACGTATTTTTTTTGAGACGCACTGCACGCTAACATTTCGCTTGGCAGGCTTCCTCTTCTTTGGTTCGCGGTGGAGTCTGGCCAACTCTGGATAATCTTCATCAAAGTTTGCCAGCGGGTCTTGCGCATGTTGTTCGAACATGTACGTGATGTCTTCAGATGACGTCGTCATGTTGATCTGTTAAACAAAAACATAAGATAAGAAAGACATATAAATACAAAAGAAAATAAAGTTTTTCTAAAATAAACACAATTTAGAACTATTTGTATATCTTCCTAGCGTTATTCCGTTTTTACAGGGTTTGCAGACTTAAAATTTAGAATTAACGTCACAATACATAAAAAATACAAGTAATATAATAAAAAATAAAATAATAATATTGACTTACCAAGTAGATGCACTCGTGTCGTGTCTAACCTCTTCGAGTTTTAAAAATGAATGACGCACCTTGAAGGTATTAAAGTGTAGATTGCAAATAAAATGCAAAATACACAAAATGCACGATTTTTGCAAAATTTGCTAGAATGACGTATTGTGCTTACCAGTGATGTGTCGTTCCCGAGAATTTTCCCACTTAGGGAATGTACCCAGCAGTAAAAGACGGAAAATTTATGATAAAAAGAGCTTTATTACCTAACCTTTACGCAGATAACATTATAGAGCACAAAAAAGAACAATTTGAAAAAGAAAAACAGCCATTATTTTACTACTAAAAAGTTTTTGCAACGGAAACATTCCCACTTTGGGAACATTCCCGAGAACGGCACATCACTGATGCTAGCAGTTGCTACATTCTTATAAATTCGCTGACTTGATGAATGATGACATCAATGTAGGTCAAGTAATCAACAACCATAAACTCACGATCACGCTCGTAATCCCTAATAGAGTAGGCAGAGACACTAGTTGCTTGTCACTCGTGAAACTTAGTCATGAGATTACTCGTATCCTTGAGACAACTTTCATAGGTAAGGAGGTAAAATTTCTTATGATAAAATAAAAAAACATTTATATTGAATATAATATTTTATTGTATAAAAAATTTAGAAAGTACTTATAAAACATTAAATAAGTATAGTAAATTTTGTTAGTAAACTTAAACTATGTTAGGAAATAAGTACAATGTACAATTATTCGTAACCAATTTTATACAAATTTAAGTTAATATTAAGTAATTTATTATATTACTACTTATGATTATTTGAGATGGTCTTTAGGTTTTACTCATAATCTAGGTTTTTAAAAGTTAAAGCGTTTCCCCAAGCTCGGGTTCTAATTTTATCGGTACATATCGATCGTTTGTCATCGCTGTTAGATAATGCAACTTTATTTACGCTTTGTGTGAATATTTGATGTTTTATCGACTTGAACAAAATATTTTTTCTTTTAATTATTTCATTATCAAAGAGAACTTTTTCATAGTCTGTAATGGTTAAGTCACGTACTACTGAGGACTTTACGCCTTTAGCCTTTTTGATAACTTGATCACAATTTTTCACGCAATAAAGTTTTGAGCGTAAACCGACAAAGTCAGTAATAATCTTTCCTCCCATCTCATCTTTAAAAAGACCAGGAACTTTTTTGTTTTTAATAGGAAGGCACCATTGGTTTTGCTCGTCGTAATTACTTGTATCGAAATAACTATGAAAAGTACTTTTTATGTCCAGATAAAAATCTTTTGTATGTATTAAATACAAAAACGAGTCGGTATCCATATAGCACAATTGTACGCTATCTTTATAAAAAAAGGGCTTGATGACATTATAGTGAAAGTGAAACATATGGGATTTTGATAACTCTAACACTGTAAACCCTATGTATATTGGTTTATCTAAAACAATCTGGTCGGGCTTCATTTGTATAGCAACTAAGTTCTCCGTGAACACTGAAACACTATGAAAATAAGGACTAGCTATCAATCGCTCCGCTTGGGTAGACTTTTTTGTTATATTGTTTTCATCCTTCCACCTATTAACTAATTGGACATTCACTCTATTTTCGGTATTTTCTAACGTTTTTCCAAATATACTATTATTAAATAATTTAAATAGGTCCTGCTCAAATACGCTTGTTGCTTTTTTGCGTAACTCGGTATTTAAATCAATATATTGTTTTAAGTATGCGCTCTGTCTAAAGGTAACTCGACGGATTTTACGTAACATTAAACCATGCTCTATACACTTTTTTAGGTGTACGTAATGAATCACATATTTGTATTTATTATATAAGTTTGGAACGAGTTTTTTAGTTTTACCACCAGGAGGAATGCACTTTTCTGCACAAAATGGAAGATCGTTGTGGTATTGATGTAAATGGTCAGGATATAACAGATCTACTTCAAGTATGTAACCCCAGGCATTGTTGTCGGGTATACTTGAAACGTTAAAATCATTTAATTCGCTTTCAAGCAAAAACCTGAAATTCGCGTATGGTAAATATTGACACATACTGAAACCATAAAGATTATTACAATCCACATAAACAATATAAGACTCGGGTTGTGATTCATCGTATTCATTAATATATTTATTGTTAGCTTTAGCATAGCGATGCGAACACATACATAATCCACCTCGAATTCCGTCTTGAATCATTCGGGTAATTTCTATGTCAGATATAAGTTCAAGTTTGATTCCTGTTATTAATAACATAGCGTCAAACGATAGGCTTGGCGCTGAGATGTAAAAGGCAGGGTCGAGAGTGTAATGTCGCTTACAGGTCTTACGGAAATTCTGAAATATATCAGTTAACAGAAGAACATCCGATTTGAGATACAAGTCAGTATACTCTCCTAAACTAGTCAAACTAAATCGCGACCATACAGACATCGCGTGATTGTAATCATCATCGGAAATTGGATCATTATTTAATGAATTAAAAAAACAAGACTTCGATGGCAGTGCAGTTTCTTCGTAATTATCCCAACTTGACATATAATCATACGGATACACTCCCTTACGAGTCAATAATTTGAATTTTTCCTCTTCAGGAAAATGACGCCGAAGATAAACAAAATCCTCAGTTTTCATTGTTTTGGTTAGTTTGTCTAAACTCGTTCCTAAAAAATTAAAAGAATCTACGAAACGTAAATGTATGTACTCTTTTTCGTTGATAGGAACAAATTTAGAAAACGAGGTGTACTTTTCCTTCGTTTTAGGTATTATTGTTATTTTTCCAGGAACCTCTCCTAACTGCTTAATAAATAAATGGCAATCGTAGCCAGATAAATTATGGAAAAAGATCGGGATACATTTAGGAACTTTAAATTGTAAATTACAATGACGATGGGCTGCTCCGCGATACTTTCCAGTAATATGACAATGATCTCTAACTTTTTTCCCCCATAAAAAATTATTACAAATGTGGCAATATAAAGATTTTTCGAAATCACGAGCATCACTTTCAGTAAATTTCATTCCTCGATTCGTATTCAATAAAGTATTAATTTCCTTAGCATCATCCAAAAGCATATTTATGAATTTATTAACACAATCTCTACCACGATAAATTCTAAATTGGTTAAAATTAGGATCAATGGAAGACACAATATTATACGCAAACGCCGCGGGCACGTGACATTGCAATTTTGTTGTGTTAGCAGTATCACCGTCATTGTCTTGAATAGGTCGCAGAATTGTTTCGAAATCGGCATAGATAACAAACGGAATGTCTTGTTTTCTGTTGTAATTTTTAAATGTAATAAATGAACCCTCTTCTGGTAAAACAGTAACAGTTCCTTCGCATAAATGACTATTGATGCGTTCAACTGAGTGGAAAAATAACAAACAGTTTTCACAGTAATAAACTTTTTCGTGATGTTTAGTAATTTGGTTTCTAACAAGACGAGTCAAGTCTTTGATTAGACAAAAATGAGACGATGTATCGTTTTCTAGGAACAAAAGATGTACAACTTTACGTTTATCGTTCTTTATGGTCGACTCTGATTTGTATAACGGACCTGTTATTTCTTTACCATTTTTTAATCCATAAACAAAAATACTCAAACTAGGGTTATTTTTTTCAAATATAGAAATATCTGAGAAAGTGATCGGAAAATTTAAGTCTTTAATGTTTAGTACTTGTTGAAAATGGGGATACGATGATACCCGCTCTGGGTGCTTTTTTGAAGGATACAGAGCAGCGGTTACACACCATAAGAAACAAAAGTCATCCTTGTTTTGTATATTGAGGCATGCTTTTTTGTTTCTTATATATTTAGGCAATGAGATAAAGCTGGAACCGCTTAAAGGCTGATATTTATTTATATTTATTTCAAGGTGTGAATTGCTTAAAAATGTCCAACCACTGTCTCTTTCTTCAAATTCCCCTACTTTATTCAACAGAAAAGAAACAACTTCGTTATAAAGATTATCAAAGTCAAAATTTAAGTGAATTGTAAAGTTCTTTGTAGCAAACGACTTTACTTCTTGTACGTCAGTTTTAGGCAAAAGAAAAGATAAAAAAAATTCGAAGTTAATTTTAACAGAAGTGTGGACTTGTAAGGCGTGATTTACAAGAGATCTAATTTGTTTACGAATGTTGTTTAAAAATAAAGAAGGTAAGTTTTTTGCTTCTTCATTAGATGCAATAATTCGATAACTTACTATACGTCCTTTAAAAGCGGATGTTATGATCTCTACGTTATCATAAAGCGGAGCAGTACAATTATTTTTGTGCTTACTGCTACGGAAATGTCCAGTCCACTGTCTTCCATTAACATTAACATTACACACAGAGCAGTAACCCATTTTAAATAAAATCGAAAATGGTTCAAAAAAAAGAACCTTCCTACCAAAATCTATAAAGACACTTTTGTGATATTGTTTTAATTATGAGACGAATTGAGTAAAACCTATAGACTATAAGGCGATCTAAATACTAATTAATATTATAACTTAACATAAACTGCTGGGCACAGGCTTTCTCTTAATCAGACAGAGAGAGAGATAAATTAAAAGTAGTTACATACAATTATTTGAAGCAGGAAATCAGGAGCGAAACGACTGCGCGAGTAGCGTCGATGTGGAGAGTCCTTAAAGATGATTATAAGTTCAACCCGAGTATAATCTGTGAAACATGCATTTATATATTAATAAATAGGCAAATGTCGATAACCTAAACTAACTTTAATTATGACACTATTCAGACTTACCATTTAAGGGTCTACATCAACTCGTCATCTGGCTAGCTTCAAGTCGATAAAGAATGGTAGTCACCTCGTATCTGAAAGTTAGAATTAAATCAATATCTTCATCGTTTACCGGTTTTTTGAGCTAGATTAGGTGCGTATGAAAATAAATATTGTGCACTCTTACCTCGAGAGTGATCGTTGACTTTAATAGTACTTTCTTGAATTTTCACTCATGAATCGCAGCAAGAGAGCGATTCCCTTTTTGACCTGTAAATATTTCGTAATTTTATTAGTTCACTAACCATTTTTTTATAGTTTAAATAAGTATTTACTTAAGTATAATTTTGTTCTTACTCACTTTTTGTTGTAAGTTGTTGAAATAACTTCCTCTGTGTATCGGTGCAGATCGTGGATCTTCTACTTAATTTTTAATAAGTAGGCTGTAAGAAATTTAAAGTTATTAGCTCATAAGTTCATAATTATTGATTTATGAAAAAAATAACTGAATTACAGTACTTAGGTAAACTTATTTTAATTCAAACTCACCTTTTTGGTAAATCACAGTAATTCTGAAATATATCTTGAGGTTCAAACGTACGAGGGCTTCAACGGACGAAATATGTATGGTACCTAATTCTGAGTAAGTATTAGACACGTGTAATTAAAAGTATTACGTATTAAGTAGGTATGCTGGTATTGCTTTTTTGAATTGATGTTGCAATATTCCGTGAGCTATTTGTTCATCGAAAAAAGATGACTTTAAATATTTTTTGTCAATGCTCATCATTACGTCAACCTCACACGGGCGTTTCGTGAACGTTTGCACTCCGCGAACGTACATTTGACGCAAACGCGGCGCTCAGACCGCGAACCATATCGTTTTTCTAACGTATAGCACGAACGCTCGTGTGGGTCGACCAGTAATTGAATTAGGTTGCTTTTGCTTGCAGTTTTTATAATAGGTAGAGTTCATGTTCAATGGTTTTCAGTGCTTTATTCAATTTAAGTTGCAGGTTTTCGTGAGCTGTAACATGGTATCCCAAATGAAATATTTTCGAAAAGGACGTATGTCAACGAATTAAATAGGCTTTAAGGCTTTTTAAATTACGATGTAACATTTTTGCTTAATTTTAGTTTTGGGGTATAAAACAGCAAAGTCTTTGGTAAAAATTATCAGAAGCAGATCAAGAACCTCCTCGCCGAAAAGAGTTGAGTAACCCCGCTCCTCAGTGAAGAGAGTTGAGCCCTGAGCGACACCAGCCACCGCTTACCAGCCCTGAGTCGACCCCGGCGCTGTGCAAGTGAACACTTCAAGCTAAAACAAGTTCCACTTCTGAGCACTATGTAAGTTCTCCATCACATAATTTTGGAGGTTTAACTTAGAAGTTCTGCTTCACCTATTAGTGTGGGGAGTACACATCACCCAAAGAATTTCTACAGTTACAGTGCAGTACATTACATTGATTTGATTTGATTTATTATGTTTCAGGTCCGATTCAGAATTTGAAGTTATTCCGAAGCAGGGATCTACAAAGAAGACTCCTGCTGCACGCCAAATGAAGCGTTCGCGAGCCCCTCCGTCGATTTCGTCGATTGACCAGGAGAATACAAAGTGAGTATAATTAACCATGTGACATGTTAATATTTTTTCAGCAGGTGGTGCATTGGCTTGATACCTTGATTTCTTCAACAGAAGTCACGGGTTCGATTCCCTGTCGAGTCAATTTACGATCCGGTTCATTACTTTACGTTCGAGAACGGTCCGTATCCCTCAGTTTAAAGGCTCCTGCTGTTCCTGCTGTTTATGGCCTCCGTGGTCCAGTGGTTGAGCGTTGGGCTCACGATCCGGAGGCCCCGGGTTCGAATCCCTGTGGGGACGTATCACAAGAATCACTTTGTTTTTATTTATGTTATCGTTATCTCTCGAACAAGTATACATTCCCTACATTCCATACATTCACCAATGTTTTAACTATTTATATTTATTATCAAATATGACAGCAAGTTGGTTTTTATTACTTTGTAACTCTAAAATATATTTTCTTTTTATTACAGGAAGAAAGCAAAGACACACGACATCTTCGGGCTAAGTCACGGGCGCACGGTCGGCAATGAAGGAAGCGACAAGAGGATCGTATCGTACTTCGTGAACAAGGTGGCGAACGGGTCAGAGCGGCGTACAACTAGTTTGGATGGCGAATACGTGGTGGACTTGAAGATATACCATGCCAACGACGTGAACAACACTGATTCAAGAGAAGTCTGGCGCAAGGCTCTTCTACGAATCAAGCTGCAGACTCCGGATGACAGCGATGAGTGGAAGTTGTTACAGAAGCTAGTTACACGAATTGACAAAAACTTTGAAGATGAACCACGATTTTACTCTGACAAACATGTAGATTGAACACGATTGAACAAATAAAAGCATTACTCCTTACCTACCTTATTTTCTTTAATTACGCCTAACATCAATACTTACACACTCGTACCTACCAAAAACTCGTAAATAAAAATTTTCTGATACTTAAGTACTTCAAATTAACATTGAATCACTTTGATTAGTTACTTTGATCACTTTGATTACAAACGCAGATTCGATTCTTATTCAAAGATTTAGCGAAGTTAAAATTCTGTTTATCACGATTACTTACACTTTTATCATGTTTACATTGTGTTAAACATCCTCTTGCAGTGGGCAGTATTCACAACATCTATTGTAAGTACTTACATACAAAATAGAATTATTAAAGCATGAACCTTGTTTCAACTTGTTAAAACATTTTTCAATAACTTACTTCTTTCACATTTTATTTTTGTTGTTATTCTTGATTTTGTTCTTGGTGTTGTCTTCTGATGGGTAATTAATGTGTTATTTTATATTATTGGGCATTCCACCCACCTAAGTGAGCGCAGCGAACGGTCGTGAGCAGAGCGAACGATAGGTGGGGCAGAATGCCCAATAATATACTACTCACCTAAGCGAAGCGTGATCGGTTACGACGGTGAATGGTCTACTACCCAAATATGGTTCAAATTTCTCAACCGCGTACACAACTGCTAACGCCTCCCTTTCGGTAGCACTATAGTTACGTTCGTTTTTATTAAGGGATCTGCTGATATAAGCGATAGGACGGTCATGGCCATCAATATTCTGCGCTAACACACCTCCTACGCCAAAATTTGATGCATCGCAGTGAACTGAAAATGGTTTGCTAAAATCAGGGCAGGCTAAAATTGGAGCTGAAACTAATGTGTTTTTTAAAGTAACAAAAGCATTTTCTGCGTTTTGGTTCCAAATAAATTTAGTTTTTGAGCTGGTAAGAGCTTGTAAGGGTGCCGCAATGGTGGAGAAATTCCTGATAAATCTACGGTACCAAGAACAAACACCTAGAAAGGTTTTTAGTTCTTTCGGATTTTTGGGTACCGGGAACTCCAGAACAGCACGAACCTTATCGGGATCGGTCCTAAGCCCAAACTCATCCACTACATAACCCAGATATTTTAAAGAGCTACGGAAGAATTTGCTCTTTTCAAAGTTGATCGTTAAATTGGCGCTCTGTATTCTTTCGTGAAGCCTTTTTAAAAGAAGTATGTGCGTTTCCAGATCTTCAGCAACTACTATAATGTCGTCGATGTACACGAATATCATGCCTTTAGTTACGTCACTGCAGAAAGGATGTCCAAACAACATGTCCATGAGCCGTTGTTGGCGAGCAGGAGCTCCGCATAGGCCGAATGGCATAACTTTAAATTTAAACAACCCCCTACCAGGCACTGTAAAACTCGTCTTCTCCTGTGAGCTAGGGTCGAGTGGAATTTGCCAAAAGCTCGATTTAAAATCCACAGAACTGATGTACTTGGCATTCTTGAGGCTATCTAATATCTGGGGTATGTAGGGAATGGCATAAGCATCGCCTTATGCCATTCCCTACATACCCCATCTCACGAGGTGTTGTGTTCAAAGAGTAACCTCACTTGTGACTCACCACAAGCATCAACTTCACACCACCACTTGTTTAATACGGGGCAACATCTATTGAACGAAATTAATACTTGTACCGTAACGTTAGAAAACCAAACAAAAAAATATGAGTGTGAAATTGATCAGCTCCAGGCACAGATAAAAAAACTGACAAAATCCTTAGAAAATATGACACTGGACTACGAAGTAGCTCAGAAAACTATTCGAAAGCACGAGCTGGCCGCTGATAAGTTAGTGAATTTGAGTTTTCACAACGCGGAACGCTTCGATTCACTAATTAATCGTCAGTATAGTTGCAATCATTCATCCTCGCAGACTGAGCGGCCTGCTCGTGTTTCCGAGTCCTCCCCGCTGTCCGCGCCCGCGCCGGCCCATCAGCTGGTACCGGCGGCGCAGGACTTGCTCCTCACACCAATTGTTAATGACAATAATACGTCCTTCTCGTCGGCGACCGGGCAGGCGGCGCCCGCGCCGGTAAACAAAGCGCAAAATATTATTATGTTTAGTGACGAAATTGGCAAAACAATGGGTTTACAAATTAGCCATTTCTTGAGGCGGGCAGTAATTAATAATTGTATGCCGGGTGCCTCCTATTTAGACATTTTAAAAAGAATAATTTCTTATAAATTCTCGAAAAATAGTACAATCATAATCTTGGCCGGTAGGAGAGGTAACGCGAACAAAGAACTACTTTCCCATTATATTTCCTTACTTAACAGCCTACCGAATGTAGAACAAGTGATTTTGTTTGCATTGCCTTTCAGCCAAAGTCAGCTTAATTCCGAAAATAAGTTTAGGCATGATCTAAACCTGACATTGCATACTTTAGTATGCGATTATTATAATAAATTTCAGTTCATTGATACGAATTCCTATGTTAGGAATTTTTATTTGACCAAAGGTAGATATTACTATCTATCTAACTTTTACAAAAGACAAATAGCGAAGTCGCTATCCTTTTTTTTTACATTAGAATCAGCCAATTCGTTGGCTTTTAACGCGTCTGCTCCTATTGAGCAGCCTATTTTTATTTCTGACATTTGTAATTTAAATTAAATTTAATGACAACAGAGAAAAACTTTGGCTGTAGTAAGTTAAATGAGGACATATTAAATATAAAATGCAATAAGAAAAATACAAATGTAATCAACCTGGTACACCAAAACATACAAGGAATATTGGGCAAGGAACTTGAAATTGAACTTTTTTTAAACAGTAATTATGTTGATATTATGTGCGTAACTGAACATTGGCTAAAAAAACATGAGTTCGTTTGCTTCAATAATCACCAGGTTGCCAGCTCGTACAGCAGGGAGACGGCTATCCGTGGCGGTTCATTAATATTAGTACGTAATTGTTTAAAATATAAGGAACGAACGGATATTGTAAGTCTCTCAGTTGAGCGAACTGTTGAGCTAGCCTGTATTGAACTCAGCCGGCTTATTGTATTGAGCGTATACAGACCCCCCGCTTCATCTTATGATCTATTTGAGAAAGTTATTGATGAAGCTTTATGCAAATTATGTAATAAAAGCAAACATGTTATCGTCTGCGGTGATTTTAATATTGATATTCTGGAAAATTGCTCATTAAGTACTACATTCAAATCTTTATTTCTGTGTTATAATCTTGTAAATCTTTTTTCAGAACCAACCCGAATCACGTCACAGTCCGCGAAATGTATCGATAATATTTTTAGTAACTTAGAACCTTGTGATAAATTAATAATTAATAAATTAAAGTCAGATCACTGTGGTCAACAAATATCTTTCAACTTATTTGTTGACCGCTCACTGAAAAAGGATGTTACATGCAATCCCATATCAAGTAGTCGTTTAGAACAATTCAAAGATAATATGTCAAACAAACTACCAGAACTTCCTTACTGTGATGACCCAAATTTGTTATATAACTCCCTATTTAATCTAACAAAATCGGAATTTAATAAAGTATTTAAGGCAAAAACAATTAAGAAAGCAGACACACCAATTTTTAGTGACTGGGCGACGGTAGGAATTTATAAGAGTAGAAACAGGTTGTATGAACTTTACGAAGAAAGAACATACAATCATAGCGTAGCTTTTCACGACTATGTAAAACAGTATTCAAAAGTTTTCAAACGTGTTTGCGTTACCGCGAAGGCAATGTTTGTTAGCAGTAAAATTAAAGGTAGCTCAGATATTATTAAAATGACTTGGAAAGTTATTAATAGCGAAACTGGGAAAGTCAAAGCACGCGATCTCGAGTATCAATTACAAATTGACGGTAAACTACTCACAAATGATAAGCAAGTTGCTGAAGCTTTTGAAAAATTCTTTACTGACATTCCATTTTCGACTACCAAGGACTTGAAGTCATCTCCTGCACTCGCTCAATCACTTGTAAGGGAGCACATAGATACGTCCAAAGTAGATAAACTAACATTTACACACGTGAGTCCTAGGGACGTCTTAAGAGCTTTTAAATCTTTAGAAATCAAAAAGACTGCAGATCTTCATGGTCTCTCTGTTAAAGTCATTAACTCCGTGATTGATTGCATAGCTCCCTATCTATCATGTATATTTAATAAATGTGTAGACAATGGTGTGTTTCCAGATTTAATGAAGCACAGTAAAGTCATTCCATTGTTTAAAGCTGGTAGTACTTCTGACCCTACTAATTTTAGACCAATATCTATACTACCCACGCTTAGTAAAATATTTGAAAAAATTTTATTACTGCAATTACTTCAACATTTCAATTTAAACAATTTAATGTCTAATAAACAATTTGGTTTCACAAAGGGTCGCTCAACAACCGATGCTGGTGTTGAGTTAATAAATCATGTTTTTCAGGCTTGGGAGGAGTCCAAAGATGCTATTGGTGTCTTTTGCGACCTTTCCAAAGCCTTCGATTGCGTTTGTCATGATATCTTGATCGCGAAACTTCGTCACTATGGAATAACTGATAATGCCATCGCTCTTTTGGAGTCATACCTTAGTGGCCGCGTTCAGAGGGTTGATGTGCATGGCTGCAGATCGTGTGGATCTAACGTCACTATAGGCGTCCCGCAGGGCTCAATTCTAGGTCCATTTCTATTCCTAGTTTACATAAACGACCTACCTAGTCTTGTAAAACATGAGGTGGTGCTGTTTGCAGATGATACCTCCTTACTTTTTAAAGTAAAGAGACGACAAGATTCCTTTGACGATGTAAACAACGCCATTTCAGAGGTAGTGGATTGGTTTACTGTAAACAACCTGCTACTTAATGAAAATAAAACAAAATATGTTTATTTTACGTTATCGAATGTTAGTAGGCCCCTCGATTCTATTATTGTAAAAAATAAGGAATTGGACCTCACGGATACTGCTGTATTTTTGGGAATTACTTTGGACGCTAAGTTGCAATGGAGTCCTCATATTGATAAGTTGTCCAAAAGGCTCAGCTCAGCAGCATTCGCGGTCAAAAAAATTCGTTTAATAACCGATGTAGAAACCGCGCGATTAGTTTATTTTGCCTACTTCCACAGTCTAATGTCGTACGGCATCTTGCTGTGGGGTCATGCTGCAGATATGAACAGCATTTTTGTTCTGCAAAAGCGAGCCATTCGGGCGATTTACAAATTGGGACCCAAGATGTCACTTAGAAATAAATTTAAAGAAATTAATATTTTAACTTTGGCATCACAATATATCTTTGAAAACCTAATATATGTAAAAAAACATATAGGATTATTTGCAAAAAATAGCGATCGGCACATTGTTAATACCAGGAATAAAAATAAACTTGCTTTACAAGTCAGTCGATTACATAAGATTACTAAATCTTTTAAGGGGCAATGTATACGTTTTTACAATAAGATTCCCATTGACATTCAGAATTTGCCTTTCAACTGTTTTAAGACAGTAGTTAAACAAAAACTTTACAAAAAAGGTTATTATAAAGTTAGTGATTATTTAGAAGATATGAATGCATGGGATTAACTGTCTGAGAACTGATATTAGGCAGCTAAATTACTCAATTGTATACCAATATTTTATGTTTATTTTTATTTTTTTAAAGAACGTCTAGGGCCCTGTGCCGAGGTTTTTCTTGCAGCTTCTTTTCCCCGGCTATACAGGTTGTGAGAAGCTGCAGTAGTTTTAGGCGGACGAGACGTTCGTTATGTAAAATTGACGATTCAAAGTGTAACTATGTTACCTACTGAATAAAGATATTTTTGAATTTGAATTTGAATTTGAATTTCGTCACAGAGTTGAGCCTCCGGCAGTCCAGACAAAATCGCCATGTACCGTCAGCTTTAGGAACCATAAGGACTGGATTGTTCCAAGGACTCTCGCTCGGGGCGACAACGTCCAGCTCCAGCATCTTGTCCAACTCCTTATGTAGTTCCTTCTGCTTTTCCGGTGACATGGGATAAGGTCTACACTTGACCG
The DNA here is from genome assembly GCF_024362695.1 of Pectinophora gossypiella. Taxonomy (NCBI): domain Eukaryota; kingdom Metazoa; phylum Arthropoda; class Insecta; order Lepidoptera; family Gelechiidae; genus Pectinophora; species Pectinophora gossypiella. The sequence continues at coordinate 274,360 of NW_026063259.1, read as the reverse complement.
GTGGCGCAACCCCAGTGCCGATGACATGCTGAGTAAGATGCGTCCTACCTAAACCCTTGCGCTCAAAAGAAATGTCATGAAATTTCGTTATCATAAGCTCCGCTAACTCCTTGTGGTCATTGGGAAGACTGTCATAAGCTTGTATAGAGTTGACTGGCATTTCTACAAACTTTTGTGGACCTCTCATGTAAGAAACGCTTTCAAAAATTTCTGGCATCAAATTGTATGCCCGCCAAAAGTCCACGCCTAAAATAACATTTAATTTAATACTGGGTATTATAAAAAAATTCAAAATTTTGGTTACTCCATTAAATGTAATGGGCAACATTAAAAATCCTATTGATTTACACTGGGAACCATCCGCAACAGTAACATTAGTGTCTTTACCAGATTGTACTGTGAAACCTAATGACTCAAAATATGTATGTGCTCCATTACCTAAAATAGAAATTGCTGCACCTGAGTCCAGTAATCCATAAATTGACAAATCCAGGACATTAAGTTTCAAATATGGTCGAACGTCATCATCATTGGGCTCGAACAAAACGGAAGCTACGTTGTTAAGCTTAAAATAATTAGTTACTACCTGTAACCAATTTTTCCAATCCCCATCTTCGACCTTCGATGGAGGATCGGCGTTATTGTCCGAGCAACCTAGTTTTTTGGGTAATTACATTTTGGGCACGACCTTACCGTAAACCCTAAATGACCGCATTTAAAACATTTAACTGTCTTGTCCCTACACCTTGCGGTTGAGTGAGTAGACACCTTACATCTTTTACAAAAAACTGATTTGTTAGCCGCAGATTTTGTATTAGGATAACTACTAGGCTTTTCATTACTTGGCGGTTGTCGCTGCCTAAAAGTTTGAGCCTGAATTGGTGGCTCAACTGCCGAGACATGTTCGGTTTCCCTAACGTCAGCGGATTCGTTGACTGGCATTATAGGTTTTGTTTTGCCTTTGTACCCGAAGTCACTGTTTAAACTAGACTGCTTAGGTGGTTCGACAAACAGCTGTGTCATTTGTCGCGCAGATTCTATTTTTCGGCATTTTTCTTTTAATTCAGCTATCGTAGCTATGTCGTGCAATGCTAACTGCTCTCGAAAAATGGGTCTAATATTATGTATTAAAATTTCAAATTTGTCACTGTCCGAAAGTGGTCGTTTCAATTGTGAAAACATACAGTTCATGACTGCAAAATAGATGTGTGTTGGTTCATCCTGTCCTTGGGTGCGAGCTCTATTCTCCCCCAGCAAACGATAATCAAAATCAACGGGTGCGAATTCTTGGACTAAAAGCTCACTCAATTCCTGCCAAGACGAAACCTGCTCCTTAACACCTCTAAACCATAGAAGACCTTGATCCGAAAAGAAACAAAAGGCGGACCTGAAAAGTACATTGTCACTAACTCCGAACGCTTGAGGCGCGTTCACTTATCGACTGCAAGAACGTATGTGGACTCGTACGGCCGTCGAATTTAATGTTCCACTTCATTAAATTAATTGCTGAACCATCTGTCCCCTTTACCCGGTTTGCCTTTTCTGGGTCGATGACGTTTTTTGTTGTCAACAATTTCTCCAATGAGTGACCGCAAGCTATAAGATTTTTATTCAGCTTCAATTTTATGTCCCTATCGACAGACTCCGTGCATACTACACGCTCAAGACGGTGATGAAGATGATTATACAAAGCCTTAGCACGCATAAGGTGATGACGGTCCCTAGACTTCACTGCTAAATCAAGTTTTGCCTGCAGCTCCTTCAGCTTTTCGGTGATGATTGGGAATTCTGCCTGTGGTTTTCGTTCATCGTCCATTATTTCATCCGGAGAGAAACCAGTGATCAACTCCCTAAGCTGTTTCTTCAAATTGAGAACAGTATCAGCCGGTGCTTCTGCACGAATACTTACTTCATATATTAATTCATCACGGAGCAGTGAATGTAAATAGACAGTTTGGATATCCATGGTTGTGTTTCAGAGTTATAATTTCAAGATTGTAAAGTGGTTTGAAGTAAACTGAAGTAAATTTATGTTTCAAAATGTACCCGTCTGCCTCCAAAACTTATTTTCTAAAATATGTACAAATTTTCCATTAAATATAAACCAAATAAGTGTAATTATCACACAACATCAATTCTTAGTTTATTCCTGTAAATAATTTTCAAAATAGTAAAAGAAACAACAGTGTTTTTTAAAATTAATTTTGTTTGTTTAAGGTTATGTTTACTTTTAATTGTTATTGTGAAGTTGTAATATACAGGGTGTAACGGAAGGGGGGTATCAAGCCGAAAGGGGACAAAACTATACCTTATGTAGATCTTATCTGCAAAATTTCAATTAAAAAAAAACACTTTTGATATTTTTTTAAATTTCAGTTAAAAAAATATTTTAATATTTCCAGCATGTAAAAAACACGGCACAGCACTATTGAGGTCACTGTTCTTAATCCACTCAAATATTGGCACTACACAAATCTCCTAGCGCGTCCTGGTCGCCTGGTACTCGCGGCGCTCGCACGGCCGCGATAGGTACGAAATTCGAGCGGGCGGCGGCTTTGGCGGCAACGTTAAAAGGAGTCGGCGGCCGATTGGAACAATCCGAGTCGGCGGCACGTCGGCGACTGTAACAAACAAGAATGACACTAAAGCATCTAATAATTGGAGTCATTTTGCTTTGACAACTATTCTCACATTATTTTATGACGTGTAAAATAAGTTAAAATTACCTACTTGTTTAGGTAAGGTATTTAATTTAATAGTAAATAGGAAAAAAAAGTGTGAAAGTGTGGGTAAGTAGGTAGGTAATTAATAATTAAACTTACGTTTTACAAGAAAGGTTCGAAATGTCGTCATCCCCGTTCGATGCACAGACCTGCCGCTTCATCTGTCCACAACACTTTCGAAGCAAAGTCTGGTGAGCTTTCCACTTGAACTCGGTACCATTCTCAGAATGCCACACGAGGTAAATAATCAGCAGGAATTAGCTCGGGCGTACGTTGCATGTGGTAAGGTTCGCGTGGTAGTCCTTGGGTTGGCTGCACGGCTAGTACGGCTTCTTCAAACTCCGGATCACGGGTCGCCGAGCGGTCAGTCTCGGATGACGCGTGGAAAGAGCCCGTTAAATGCAGTAGGCGATTGACCATTTTCCTGAAGCAATGCAGTGAAGGCAGTTGCCTGGCTTCATCAGCTGGTCTACCTTCTATGAATCGCTGATACAAGTTCCGTGCTTCACTTAAGTTGCCATCGCCGGCACCCACACACATCATCATTTCATAATAACCTACATTACTCAAAGACACCTCGAACTATCACTGATCACAGTTATCACAACAAATCCAAATTTCGAACTTCACTCCACAGATAGTAAACAAGCACTGACAAATAATTTGACAGTTTACTTTCGTGTGCATGTTTCTATCTCTTTCGAATGCTAGTATCCTGGTACTTAAGGGTATGTTATTTCTTTGTGCGCAATAAAATATTTTTATGGTATTGTTTGAATTATTATTATTGCGTATGGCAGACAAATATCCTGCTTGGATCAAATATCCAGCGTATTGTTTGAATGAATGAATGTATTGTATTTTATGAAAGTAGGTACGTATTTTACTTTGAACCTAGAAAAGTAAAAAAGTCGTTTATCTAATAAGGATCACCCGCGCTCACACTCTGGCACTAACACAGAATTGCCACGTTTCTTCGCAAATATCCCGCGCAATAGCAGAAGGCGAAATTAATCTGTCAATAATAAGACATACTATCACTCTGCCCGTATCCCTAATGGGGTGGGCAGAGTCACAAGAACATCCCATTAGCGGTACGAGCATGATAATTATTTATGTACCTATGTTATGATTACTTGTGGCTCTGTCTGCCCCATAAGAGATAAAGGCGTGATATTATGTATGTATGTTTGGTACGGGCATGTAGCGATACGAGCGTGTAGTGGTAAGTGAAATTCCGCAGTCTCTGCCTACTCCAATGGGAAAAAGGCGTGATGTTATTGTTCACTGTTGGATAATACACGACTACAATTTAGGAAGGAAAAAAAATACAAAAAAAAATAATATTTTTTATCATGGTTAATGATAACTTTCCCTTAACAGCACCGCCATTTTGAATTTCGGGTGCACTAGGGCTTGCCGATCAAAAAATGACTATCGATAATCTATCCCGACCGAGAGTCGATCGATAGCAAGACTATTGATAACTCGGAAAGTGGGAACATTTTCGATTTTATTACCTAAGTGCAATACAATCGATAGTATCGTTGCGGATTAATAACAAACTATCGATAATTTTGCCCTCAGTCAGTAGTATTGCTACACTCCGATAGTATGGTTATTTTGAGTGGGCTGATTGTCTAAACTGAATTTCAATAACTCAAAAGTCCATGGATTTAGATTTTTTGAAAAGCTATTTTTTTATTTCTACCAATCAAAATCGTAGTTGAAAATGATTATGATCGATAATCGATACTGAACTATCGATAGTTTGAAACACTAGCGTGCCTTTTTCTATTCGCGAGCCCTGGCATCCTGGTACAGGGTATAAATCCCATTAATTGTCCCAATGCAATTTGCAATTCCGTGCTTCGGAAGGCACGGTTGGTCCCGGTGACTACTTACTCATGTAAGAAAGTAGTTATTACATGAGTCATGTCAGGGGCCTCTGGCGGCTCAATAGTTACCCTGACACCAGGGTTGATGAGGTTGGTAATCCACCTCACAACCCACACGATAGAAAGATTTAAAAAAATACTGTTATGTGTTTTTAATTCCTTGTACGCAATAAAGTATTATTGTATTGTACGAAAGTACTTATTTTAAGATTACTTTTACCATGTCATAGTAAAAGTAAAGTTATGTTAGGTAGGTACTTTACTTGAGAAATTGATTTTGTCTTTACTATGTTGTAAACGTAACATTAATGTCTCGTTAATAAGATACACAATCACTTGCAGCTGCTCGTATCCCTAATGGGGTGGGCAGAGCCATAAGTAATCAGAACATACTAACATAATATCACGCCCGTATCACTAAGGGGTAGGCAGTCACAACGGTACTTGAGAAATTTATTTTGCTTTTACTATGTTGTAAATCCCCAAGGAATTCTAAGAAGCCTCTGACGTTGCCGGCCGCCTCAGGGAGGCACCCCGTCTGGCCAAGGTGCCGGACCCGGTAGTTGGCGGCTCCTTCACACTCCAGTAGCACATGGGCCGCTCGTCCATGCAGGTTCTGCACAGGGGCTTGTCGGTGACACCTAGTGTAAACAGATGTTTGTTGATATCACCGTGACCACACAGCTACACCTGCTACCTGCAGCTGTTACCTGTATTAGTGGAGACCTCTTCACATTTAGAATTCTTTTGGAGAGACAACTATTGATGTTGGGTAGTGCCATCTTAGCCTGCCTGCATTTATTTACGGTGGTTCATAGTCTGGTGTGTTTGTTCATTCCCAAATACCCTAATACCGAACTAGCTTTATTTGCGGATGATACAGCCATCTATTCTTCGTGCCGTGGTCGAGTTATGATGACCGGAATTCTCCAACGCGCCAATGCCTTGGGCAAGTAGTTTCGCAAATGGAGAATCAAGGTAAACCCGGAGAAAAGTGCAGCGGTGTACTTTTCAAAGGGCTATTATAATACGTCACGGTCACGCTGTCAACTTAAGTCATCAAGATGTCTGGCAAGCCGATCCCTTGGGAGGAGCAAGTCAAATATCTCGGCGTAGTCTTAGATAGACGTCTTACTTTCAAGGCCCATATCAAACGTGTGCGCGATCGCGCCACGTTTGTAATGGGCCGTGTTCATTGTCTCCTTAACAAGCGTAGTAAATTATCCCTTTGGAATCTACACGACTTGCATCCGTCCGATCATGACCTATGCAGGGGTAGTTTTCGCTCACGCGAGTCTCTCTCAAATCCACCGTCTACAGGAAATACAAAATCGTTCGTGGTTCCATCGCAATGAAAATCTGCACATTGACCTAAGTCTGCCAACCATTGCCCAATGGCTCAAATTAGTTTTTTCGATTCTGCTCCGCACCAACCAAATCCCCTGGTAGTTGCGGCTTCCGAATACATCCCGCTTAGGAACGGTACTGAATAGCATCGGCGTCCGAAGTATGTAATACGATCCCGACGACCCGATTACTCTAGCCATAGAATCAGCCAATCAGCTCGCGACAACAAACATTTCAGGACCCCGATACCGACACCGCCGGCGTGGTCGACGACTTCCCTCAATCAGCGCTTATCGCTATCGACTTACTAGGGTCGTTTAATTCTTTCAAATATTTTTCCTCTCAGACGACGCCCTGAGCCGAGGTTCGCGCCCAACTGGGCACCCTCAGGCCTGTTGTCTTAAACGTTGTACCGGGTGAGAGCCTTCAGCGCTCCCCATTTGTCCGGCAAAGTAGTTAATGTCATTTGCGGCAAAACTTCGATAAGTCACGTCAAAAAAAGGTGTGTTTGTTGGCTGCTCTCGTTCGTAGCAGCGAGCGGACCTGTCCGAATGAGATCGGCAATATCGGTTCCGGACCGATGGCTGTTACCTCCCGTTCCCCTTCTGGCCAACTCGTCCGCCGCGTCGTTACCTCTTGAATCACTGTGTCCTTTGATCCATTGTAAAGTGAGGTGTTAGTATTTGCACACCTTAGTCAGTGATTGGTGGTAACTGTGTATGAGTAGTAGTAGTTGTTTAGGGCCTGCAAAACTCTGAAAGTATTCTAATGAAACTGTCCCGTACCTAGCTAGCCATGAACGCATTCGCCGCTAGCGTGATGCCCATTTGACCTGGATGACGGTGTTAAGGGAGCCTGATATTACGTAATCATAAAATAAAGCATACTACACAAGGAGACTAGATGCATTGTAAAGTACATTTCTTTATCAACTATTAATGTAGGTAATCGACTACATTTTTGGACAAAACTTGTACAACAAAGTGACTCTGCCCACCTCAGTAGCGCAGTAAGTGTGATATTAGATATGTGTAATTACTTGTAGCTCTATCTGGTCCATTAGGGATAAAGCCGTGATTTATGTATGTTCACATCTTGTTCTATCCTATTGGTTGTGAGGTGGATAACCAACCTCGTCAATCCTGGTGCGAGGGTTATTATTGAGCCGCCAAATGCCCCTGACATGGCTCATGTAACGACTAAGTAGTCGTTACATGAGCCATGTCAGGGGCATTTGGCGTACATACGTATTACATCAGTAAGCAGTAACCGGGACCAATGCCCATTGTTTTTTTAACTATTGTGTCTGGAAATCTTGGCCTCACAAGGATGAAACAAAACAATTTAAAAAATATTGATATGGCCATCACTGGCACGTTTACCCTTTACTAGGGCAGGCATAAATAAAAGAGGTGGTAGCTGTTCACTCAAAAGTTAAATACCTTGAACAGCTGATTGCTACGTAGTGTTGTGCAAATTTGAATTTATTACATGAAGACCTGGAATTCAATTGCTCATAACTAATGCAAATATGAATTTAGGCGGCCAATACTCTCGCATGTGATTTGTAGATAGTGACAGAGTAGGCACACTTCGGGTTGATACCCCCGTTCCGTTACACCCTGTATATATTATTATGAATATGCAAAGATGGTAAAGTAAGTTTACTACCTACTGAATGTTACTCAATAAAGTTGTTATTGACAGACAGATTTATAATCATTTCAAAAAACCAAATAAACAAAATGTTTGCCAAGCAGCGGCACAACTGTCAATTATGATGATGAATCAAAGTTACAATATATCAATTTTTTAACTAATGTCCTGTTATCAATTTAATAAAGAACTGGAAAGTAATTTATAATTGATTTCAAAAGAGTGAAAATATGTTTGTTTTTATTTCAATACATATGTTTACAAATTTTAATTGTTGGAGATATTAGACCAAATTTACCAAAAAAACTCAATTTTGATAAAAAAAACAATTGCTAGTAAGCAAAAATAATGTTTTAGTAATTGGTTTTTACCTGTAATTTACCTATATGTATAAAGGTTAAAAAAAACACAAATGTAGTTGTAAAAATGTCAATAAGCCCTAGACCATTGAGGCCATAAAATTGGAAACTTATTGTAAATAATAAAACACAAAACAAAATAAGTGATTAAGTTAGGTCTCATAGGAGGCCTAGAACTTTACTTATACTAAGACAAACACAACTTAACCTAAGATGCAAACAAAACACAAACAATTCACACAAAATCCCATCACTTTTAATAATAAAAAAAAAAATACACTGTTTTCACAAAATTTATTCTTAAAGTTTATGCCAACACCACTTATATTCTAAATGGTTGTACAGAGCGACAATTTCACCAAGAAGGGCGCCACTGAAACAAAAGATTTTTGACTACCTTATAGGAAGGCAAGGTAGGTAATCAAATAGAAAAGGTGTTATGAAAATACATAAAATAGTATGTTTCAGAAAATTTATTAAGTGGTGTTTACCTGAAGGGCACAGCTAGATGTTATAGACCGGTGAGCATGAGACAAAGAAAACTCCCTTGAATTTGTACAATGTATATTTTACAGTTATAATTATTAAAGTACAACCATGGGCAGGTAAAAACCCTATGGAGGGAGACAGGTCGCGCTTTGGTCCGTCGGGTTAATTGTCACTCCGTTACAACCATGGGATATCACTCTGTTTAAAACACTGTCCGTACACCTGTAGGCACCTCACTTACTCGAGGACCTCCGACTATCAGGCCTACCTGAGGCGTTCCGGAATACCGTACAGGTGATGAGTTGAGGCCGGCTCAGGCCAGGGCGTGCTGGACGATGGCGGCGCAGCGGGCCAACTGTTACGCAGCTGGCGGGCTGCACGTCCACCGGTCAACCTCGCAGACCTTCACCGGGCCTTATCCGGAGTGTTGACAAAAGGAGAGGCGCGGCACATCCACATGCGCGCCGCACAAAGGAAAGCTTCGACGTGCAAACAACCAAGGCAAGCTCCGCCGAAATGAAGCTTGAAATAACTTGCAAACGCAGAAGAAAACAGTAGGAATCTTCATTCACAAAATTTGTTGAAATAGTCTGATCCAATCATAAACTTCTTCATAGAACTTAAAAACGTCAGAAAATTAAACAAAACTTTAAAGACGTTAAAACAATTAAAACTCAAAAACTTTAAAAACTTTAAAACAATTAAACTTTAAAACTTTAAAAAAAAACTTTAAAAAAAAACCCCATCTGCAACAAGGAATGGCAATGATTAGCATGTGGTTCAGCTGACAGCGTGGCAAGGCAACTCACGAGTGTAAAACAAAGAAAATAACTTACAGGTTCATCCGGGATAGTTGGGCATCGCTCGGATGAAACCTAAACCCACCCACTGGACCTTCGGCGATGGGATTTCAGTGAAGTTGCTGAAAACAAGGACCTCGAGGTTATCACCAAGTTGGTGCAAAAATATGCACGAAGAATTGCGAGGACTCACCATCTCGGTTAAGTTGTTTATTTAAATCGAGACATCGGCTCTTGATGTCGCCGATAAATCGTGGCTTTTAATTTGCCCACATTATAGTTACGGCAGTGGAGTCTCCGGCGCTCTCGCGACGTCCCCACTTTCCAAAACCTGTCTCCCAGCTCAGCCAGCTGTCAGTCTGACACACGAACCAACAATGTTGCCAACCAAAATAAAATCTACCAAACCATAAATTCGCCGAATCAACGACAACAATCGATCGACTTGTTTGATCCCAAAATTTAAACAATATAATTATAATATATCAAAAATAAAGCTGATCGCGCTAGCGTAAGGTCGCCGACACTCGCGAGTGAGAGAGGACAATGACCTCCAATGTTATAAAATGTTCGTCGTGCAATATAGTTATTAGTGAAGTGCTTGCATTTATGCAAAATAAAATAAAGGTGATGGATGAAAAGACATTACTGAGAATATCGGGTACGGCTTTTACGCCAGAAGAAATTTTCGCAGCTAAAAAATTATTATTTGAGGCTGTGCAGACAAAGAAAATAAAGATAAGAAAAAAGGATGACAAAGCACGTAAGGATTTGGAAGATATAATTGAATTGTTAAAACAGACTGATGCCACGGATCCGGAGCGTCTACCCATCTTCGTAGCAAAAGAACTACATAGATTGCCACCCGTGACCTTTGACCATTTAGATGCTACACGGGTATTAAGGGATATTTTGCAATTACAGGAAGAAATAAGGCGTTTAGAAACGGAATGTGTGAAGCATAAAGACCTGAGTGAGTTTGTGACGAATGAACATCTAAATGAACGTCTTATATTATCACAAAATGATATGATACATAACAATGTAAATAGAAAGCGAGGAGCTTATATGTTGAATAGTTTTGGTAATGACAGTGGTCCCATGGGTCTTGTGTCAGTCTCTGAAGGGTCAGTGAACGCTGTTGCTACGTGCAATGTAAGCGGTAATCCTTCCTTGTCATTCGAACGGAAGAAGGCCGGCGATCCAAGTACTGCGATCTCACTCCCTCTAAGCGAGTTTAATGAATCAGCTGAGAAACACGTGGAGGAGCGCACCGCGGTTTCAATATCGGCCTGTCATTCGAATGAGGATGTCCTTGTTACGCACTGCAATTTAAATGAGACATCAATACCGACGCATGTGGAGAGGCGCACTGCGGTTTCGAACACCGAGGAGGGGATGGGAGGCGCACACGCAGCTGTTGCTCCTACTACTGTATCATCTGTCACAAGTAATAGCAGCGAACCGTTCTACTCGAACGCACTAACCGGTCGAATACGTAAATCTAACAACGAGACGTGTGTTGATGCGACTTGTGAACTAAATCAAATGGTAAGGGACAAAAACAACGATGAGTGGACAATTGTGAATAGAAAAAAGGCTACTTATAAGAAAAATAGGTTTGTTAGCCATTTAGGTAAAGCTTGTTTGGAACCAAATTCTAAATTTAGAGCGGCAATAGCAGTGACAAATGTGCCGCTGTACATTTCGAATGTTTCAAAAGATGCGAAGGAAGAGGACATTATGAAGTATATTTATTCGAAAACTAATATGCAGGTGACATTATATAAAATATTTTCGAAAGTAGAAAGAAATTATAATTCTTTTAAACTTTATGTACCTAAAACTGTATTATCAATGTTTCTAAATAATGATATGTGGCCTGAGGGCATTTGTTTTAGAAAGTTTGTACAGTTTGAGAACAAAGGAATTGATAAAAAAAATCGAGTTTACCTTATAAACAAAAATGATCACAATAGATAGTAATAATAAGAAATTATATAAAATGTTAAGTTTTAATTGTAAGTCTTTTAAGAGATCAATGAATTGTATACGAAACATATGTTCCACAGCGGATGTTGTAGCCTTACAGGAAACTTGGCTACTATCACACGACATTCCTCTACTGGGCACAGTTCATGAGGATTTTGAGTACACAGGGTCTTCTGCTATAGACTTATCCGAAGGCAATCTCGTGGGAAGGCCGTTTGGAGGGGTGGCCATTTTATGGAGAAAAGGACTATTTACATCTGTGTCTGTTATTAACTGCAATAGCGATCGGCTCGTGGCTATCCGAGGAACGTTGGGGGACTGTTCTATAATTATATTTAGCGTATATATGCCTTGTGATGTACCTGACAACCTAGTGGAATTTACTAGCTGTCTGAGTCAAATTAAAGCCGTTATAGAAACAAGTGATGTGGAAGCAGTTTACATGATGGGAGATTTCAACTCCCACCCCCTCCGGCCATTTTGGACTGAATTATCGAATTGTTGTTCAGAACAATCTTGGGTGTGTGCAGATATTGAGAAGCTAGGCCTAAATTCGGACACTTTCACATATATCAGTGATATTAATGGCAGTCTGAGATGGCTGGATCACTGTGTCGTCACACAATCTGCATGGAATTCGGTGGTAAATGTTAGTGTAGGTCATGATATCTATTGGTCGGATCACTTGCCGTTAATCATTGAGTGCGATCTGAATGCTGTAGTAGCAAAGATATCAGTAGATGGCTCTGTACATAATAAAATATTATGGAGGGATAGATCACAGTCGCAGATTAGTAGATATCATGGCCTATGTAATAGTAAGTTAAAACATGTACAGTATCCTCCTCAATTCATTGATTGCGGAGATCATATGTGTAATAATGAGGAGCATAGACGTGGTCTAGACAGCATGTATGAGAGTTTAGTCGAAATCCTATCTGCGGCGGCGATGGAGACTAGTATAAATGGGAATAGGCATAAAAGATGTCGGGTCGCCGGGTGGAATAGGTATGTTAGGGATGCGCACGCACGGGCGAGGTGTAAGTATCAGGCGTGGTTGTCACAGAATAAGCCACAGTGTGGTTTGGTCTGGGAGGAGATGAGGGAAAGCCAGAAGGTTTTCAAAAGTAAATTAAAATGGTGCCTAAATCATCAAGACCAAGTTAAAATGGATCTTATTGCCTCTCAGCGTGCTTCCAGAGATTTCAGGCAATTTTGGAAGTCAACAAACAAACTAAATGTGAAACCGAGTGTGCCTGTGAGTGTCGACGGGTGTAGCGAACCGAGAAACATCGCTAACATGTTCATGGATCACTTTAAAGTTACAGGTACTGTGAGGCCAGCGCAACGGGAGTTGGATGCTGAGGTCCAGTCTGATAAGGAGTTGTTGCGTTTCACTGCTAGCCAGGTAAAGGCAGTGATACGTAAAATGACCAGAGGAAAATCTCCCGGACATGACAGCCTCAGCATTGAACACCTTAAGTGCGCAGGAGTTCACTTACCCAGGGTATTAGCAATGTTTTATTCATTGTGTATTTCACACTCGTACATACCCGTGGACATGTTGCGAACGATAGTAGTTCCAATTATTAAAAACAAAACTGGAGATATATCGGATCGGTCAAACTACAGGCCTATTTCACTCGCTACCATTATGGCGAAGGTATTGGACAGTCTGATTGATAAACAGCTTGATCGACTCTTAAGTTTACATGACGCACAGTTCGGATTTAGGTCCGGGCTTTCAACTGAAAGTGCAATATTATGTTTGAAAGAGACTGTCCAGTACTATACGGACAGGAGTACTCCGGTGTATGCCTGCTTTCTTGATTTGTCAAAAGCTTTTGATCTCGTTTCTTACGATTTATTATGGGAAAAGCTAGGGAAAGCAGGTGTACAACCGGAACTCTTGAAAGTTATGCAGTTTTGGTATGCGAATCAAGTAAATAATGTGAGATGGAGAAATGAGCTCTCTGATGCGTACAGGTTGGAGTGCGGGGTGAGGCAGGGGGGGCTAACCTCGCCCAGGCTCTTCAATCTGTACGTAAATGAGTTAATCGTTGAGCTCAGCAGTAATCCAGGTGGCTGTTGGGTTGATGGGGTTTGCGTTAACAACTTAAGCTACGCAGACGATATGGTGCTGCTGGGCCCAACGGCTGGATCCATCAGAGACTTGTTACAAGTATGTGAGCGATATGCAGCTAGCCACGGACTAGTTTATAATGTTAAAAAAAGCGAATACATGATCTTTGAAGCCGCCGGTAAACATATACAGTACCAGCCTGCTATCACTCTTAATACTGTACCGCTTAAGAGAGTAACTCAATTTAAATATCTGGGTCATTATGTTGCTGCGGACAGAAAGGATCATCTAGACGTGGATCGGGAGCGTAGAGCACTAGCGGCAAGATGCGGCATGTTGGCTCGCAGGTTTGCCCGTTGTAGTAAGGAGGTGAAGATTACGCTTTTTAAAGCCTATTGTCAGACCTTCTACACGGGGGGCTTGTGGACCAATTGCTCGCGGAAGGCACTAGACGCTCTGCGTGTACAGTATAATAATGGTTTTAGGATGCTCCTGGGATTGCCTCGATATTGCTCAGCGTCGGGCATGTTTGCTGAAAATCGAACAGACGACTTCTTTGCCATGATAAGGAAAAAGACCTCATCCATTTTAACAAGAATGTGGGACAGTCCCAACAGCATCCTACAGATGGTTGCTGCTAGGTATGACTCGCCTGCACTGAAACACTTCATGAGGGTTTTAGTGAGGCAGTCGTGATTGATTGTATATAGGCCAATATAGTTTAATAAGGTTATTGTATTACTAACATAGTTGTAAGTTTTATTTCTGTAACTAATAAGTGGGCCTACGTTGCCTAATTATGGTAAATACAAATAAAATAAAATAAATGTTGCAGATAATTTTAATATAATAATTTAGAACAAAAGAAAATTATTAAAATGTTCAGGCCCATCGATAACCCTGCAGCGCCATCTGTGATTTCCTGCGGGTAAAATATAAAACAACGATATATCGCCAGAAACCACAAGATGTCGCTACAAGGCTCGTTGGTCCGAAATGCTTCGTTACAAGATGACCACCTCCCTCCCTGCTACTGGAAGCTCGCAAGAATCACGGACACACACGCGGGGCGAGATGGCATCGTCCGAGTCGCGACAATGAAGACATCTACGGGAAACATCATTAAACGATCTTTTGCAAAAATATGTCCATTACCTATAAGCTTAGAATAATAGTTACTTAGTTTGTTTAGTTAGCATAATAAGTATTACATACTATGTTATTTAAGTTGTTAAATAAACACATACTACTTGTATACCAGTAGGGACTAGATTATAAAAAAGAAGGTTAGGTCTGTGTACTTCATTTATTTAGAAACTGTGTTGAAGTTATTTCCTCTCATTGTATAATCACACTTTAATTAGCTTCTCATTACACTTTCATGGTTTGATTTTATTACACTTAGTATTAACTAGAAGTACAAGTAAATTTTATCTTCAGATTATTTATGTACAAGAAAATAACTAGTAGTAGCCCTTTGCTTAACATTTTCATTTTTTTTCATATTCATTTTACTTTGAAATACTAAACCTTTTATTTCAAGGGGGGCAAGATGTTGTAAAACGCCACCTATCGTGATTTATGTCAATTAACTCTAACGATGCTCGATAGATGGCGTTGCTAGCGAACTTGATTTTACTACTGAACTGACCGCGCTCAAGACGGTTGCTCAAAAGTGGCTCTCATTATACTAGAACATTCTACGACCGAGTTTTATTATAATCCCATTGCTGGACAGTCGCTTACCAATTTTTTGGGAATTCCATGTCGAGCAAAAATCCCCTTTAGCTGGGATATAACGGATCCGCTTTTCAAGTCATTTATCGTAGCTACCTCCACATATTTCGAGTAATAGTCGACAACAAGTAAGTAATATTTATTTTTTATCTGAAAGATATCCGTAGCCAGTACCTCCCACGGGCGGTGCGGCTGTGCGTGCGGCAGCAGCGGCTCGCGCGGCTGCGCGGCGCGCCGCTCGGCACACGTCTCGCACGCGTTGACTCGCGCCTCGATCTGCGAGCTCATGCCTGGCCACCACATGACGTCACGCGCTCTCTGTTTACATTTTTCAATACCTAAATGGCCTTCGTGAATTCTGTGTATCATTTCACGTCTTAGGTTTACCGGTATTACTATTCTGTTTCCTCTAAATATGACTCCCTTTATTGCATGTAACTCATTTCTGACCATCCAGTACATTTTGGCTTCACTTTTCGTCGTGCTCTTTGTGTGTGGCCACCCTTCTTGATAATATCTTTTTACAGCACTTAAACTGACGTCTTTCTCAGTTTCTTGTTTTATTAATAATAACTTGTCAGAGCTAAAGTTTACATTTTCGTACAATGTGTTTACATGTAGATCGACTTTTTGTTGTATATTTTCTTTCTCGCCTTTATTAATTGGGACTCTTGATAACGTATCAGCTACATACAAAAGTCGTCCTGGTACATATTGTATTCTTAAATTATAATTTTGTAATCGTAGAATCATTCTTTGTAGCCTGATTAGTATGTCATGTAATGCCTTTTTAAATATTGCCTCTAATGGCTTATGGTCACTTTCTATTATGACACTTGTATGCCCGTATATATATTGGTGGAATTTGGTGCATCCATAAACAATGGCAAGCATTTCTTTTTCAATTTGAGCCCAACGCGTTTCCGCTGGAGTGAGCGTGCGTGCCGCGTAGGCAACAGGCCGTCCGCTCTGCATTAGGCACGCACCCAGTCCGTGTGAGCTCGCGTCTACTGATAACACCACCTGTTCGTTGGGATTGTAATAGCGTAGGGTTGGCGCTTCCATTAGACATTGTTTTATTTTATTAACTGCTTCGCTGTGTGATGTATGCCACTGATACTCTGCATTATGTTTCAATAAATCTCGTAATGGGTCTATTAAATTCGCATAATTTGGTATGAAGCGTGACAAATAATTTGTCATGCCTAGAAACCTTTCTAACTCTTTTCGTGAGTTTGGTGGTGGCATACTCCGAATGGCTTGTACGCGCTCGGCATCCGGTCGCATCCCATTTTTGTCAAAGATATGTCCGAGGTACTTCACCTCTGTAGTACCTAAAACGCATTTTTCTTTGTTGAAACGGACGCCGTGCTCTGCGGCGCACTGCAGTACTGCCTCGAGCCGCGCATCGTGCTGCTCTCGTGTGTCCCCGTAAATTAGCAAGTCATCCACGAAAATCTCTACCCCCTCCATAGAAAAGGTTTTATACATCGCATTGTGGAAAACCTCAGATGCGGAACAAATACCGAACGGTAGTCTCAAAAATTTGTATCTGCCAAAGGGTGTAGCAAAGATACATAATCTCGAACTTGGCTCATCCAGAACGACCATAAAAAATGCTTTGCTAGCATCTAAATGGGAAAAATATTTAGCACCCGATAGATTGGCTGAAATCTCGTCTAAGGTCGGCAGCTGGAAGTGACTTCTTTTAATTGCTTTGTTTAGATGTTGTGGGTCAATGCATAGACGTAGTTGGCCATTAGGTTTTTCGACTAATACTATACTCGATACCCAGTCGGTAGGTTCGTCCACTCTTTCTATTATCTGCATTTTTTGTAGACGATCCAGTTCCTCCTGTAGCTTTGGTCTCAATTTAATTGGTATTTTTCTAGACGCCCTTACAACTGGAGGAACTGACTCGTCTAAAGTAAATCTATGCACACCCGGTAAACGGCCAATGCCCTCAAATACATTTTTATATTTTTCTAACAAAGAATTGTATTGTTTTTTATCGACAATCTCATTGACTCTTATTATTAAATTTAGATCTGTACAAACTTCTCTTGACAACAAATTGTTACATTTCAAGTTTAACACAAAAACTTTCTTTTCAACATGCTTATTATTATAATAACTCATGTGTGCAACGAAATAACCGGCCACCCGGCAAACGGGTCCGAAACCGTAATACGAAAGACACTTAGTCGACGAACGCAATATCGAATGAATTCGTAAACGACAGTCTGTAGTTCGAATGGTTGCTTAATCGACGAACGGAATATCGAATGAACATTTCAACGACACATTGCAGTGCGAATGGTTGCTAAGTCGACTAACTGAATATCGAATGAACTACAAATCGAACTACTATCGGCCGGTATCACGCTTTTTCGATTTCATGCGATTTTTAACATTAAATAAAGATTTTTCAATACATACAAAATTCCATGTTGTTATAAAATATTTAAACCATAAATTGAATGAGTTTACAATAAAACCAACCTATTTAGTTTCTATTCCACAGATAAGTATTTTTATTTATGAACGTAAAAAGTAAACCAACGAAAAAAGAAGAATACGGAGTATAAGAAAAATTACATTCATTTTCTAAAAAAAAATTTTACATTTCTTCCAACTTCACCAAGATTTTCATTTTTTAAAGTGGCAAATGTAAACCAATCCACTCATATCCCTCATATACCTCAATTTTGTTGTAAGCATTCTGGAATTAATGAGTGGATTAGCTTACATTTGCCACTTTAAAAAATGAAAATCTTGGTGAAGTTGGAAGAAATGTAAAATTTTTTTTTAGAAAATGAATGTAATTTTTCTTATACTCCGTATTCTTCTTTTTTCGTTGGTTTACTTTTTACGTTCATAAATAAAAATACTCATCTGTGGAATAGAAACTAAATAGGTTGGTTTTATTGTAAACTCATTCAATTTATGGTTTAAATATTTTATAACAACATGGAATTTTATATGTATTGAAAAATCTTTATTTAATGTTAAAAATTGCATGAAATCGAAAAAGCGTGATACCGGCCGATAGTAGTTCGATTTGTAGTTCATTCGATATTCAGTTAGTCGACTTAGCAACCATTCGCACTGCAATGTGTCGTTGAAATGTTCATTCGATATTCCGTTCGTCGATTAAGCAACCATTCGAACTACAGACTGTCGTTTACGAATTCATTCGATATTGCGTTCGTCGACTAAGTGTCTTTCGTATTACGGTTTCGGACCCCGGCAAACGGCAAAACAGTTTTAGTAACTTCACGTAGTACAGTACCTGTTTGTTTCAACTCACGACGGTCGAGCCCTGCCGCTTCATAGCTCGCAAGCGACATGACGCATGCATCGGCACCGCAGTCCAGTTTGAATGTTATCGGGACGCCGTTGACTATATTTTTTTCGTTCCAACCTTTATCGTCCACCGAGTTTATTTCAATGCCGTTCACTACAAACTCCTCGCACTCACTCGTTTCATCGGATACGTGATGCACATCCCTAATATAGCCGGATTTACAACACTTCGCGAAATGTCCCACTTTATTACAGCGATAGCATGATACATTGTATGCCGGGCACTCGTTAGCATGTATACCGTCGCAGTACCAGCACCTACGTCGTCGATCACCGGCCAACGGGCCTGCGGAATTCCTCGGCCTCTGTCGGTGGTGCAGAGGCCGGCGCCCGCGTCCAGCGCCGGGCCCGCTGCCGCCGCTGTCGCCGGGGCCGCGCGGTCCGCCGCTCACACGTTCGATGTCGGCGGAGGGCGCGGCAGCCGCGACACTCGTACCTCCTCGCACGCAGTTCGCCTGCTCGGTCGCCGCCTCGGCCGCTCGACACCATGATATTGCGTCATCCAATTCTAAATCTTTTTTCCGCAACATACTCTCTCTCAGATGACCGTTCTTGATACCTCTTATTATCTTTGTTAAAATAAGGCTGTCCCGTAACGTTCCGAACTCGCACGACTTACTTTTAACTTTGAGTACAGCTAAGTACTTCTCGAAATCTTCTGTTGTTTGATATGACTCGAAGAAAAGGTGTCGCTGGAAATTCACATTCTTCTGTGGATCGCATCTTTCAGTAAACTTTTTGCATAATATGTCATAGTCATATTTTTCCTTTTCTTGTATGTCGAGCTCCTCGAATATTTCACGCCCGGTTTTCCCAATTACATGTAGAAATAGTGCACACTTTTCGCGACCCGACGAATATTCACGTCCCGATGCTATTAAATACCAATCAAACGTTTTTTTCCAATCACGCCAATTGTCCGCGACATTACCGGTCTCGCGCATGGGCGGTGGTTGTTCGATTGCCGTAAATTGCGTAACAGTATGTTTTGTTTTTTGTGCCTCTGTCATTTTCGCGTGTTATTTGTCGTATTTTTCACTATTTAAACGTCTAAACCACACCTGACACCATGTTGTGTTTATAAATGAAACGCTCAGTGTGAGTACTCCAAGACAACTGATTTATTATGACCGACCTCCTACCCACATTCCTAATTCTAAATAACATGTACGAGTACCTTCATGCATATATCGTGGCCATATCATAGAATTGATCATTTCATGAAATGATCGACCATTTCATGAAATGGTCGTATTTCATGAAATAGAACAACATTCGTTGGCCACATCATGATGTGGTTTGGCCAGATCAATGAACACAAAACGTTTAACGATATGACCAACTAAATGCATGATTACTTCATGATATGGCCAAACGTTAGCGATCATATCGTAAAATAGTAACATTATCCACCGGTAGTGGCGCTGGTGTCGCTTTGTTTATGTTTTTCATAATGGCGGCGGACAATAATTATTCTTGTGTGAACGCGAATAATACGAATAATAATGAGCAAATACAAGATAAAAGTGCAGTGAAGCAATGTTTTGACACTAAGGTGAAAAGAAAAACTCGTATTAACAGTAGACAGCAACTTTATTTTTATTTTTAGGTTATATGGCAAATAATGAAGGTCGAGTCGTAAAAACCGACAGAGGGATTGTGTCCTCTAACATGATGGACTAATGTTATGGGCGATAGGCTGATCCCTTATCACCATAAGGTTCATCATATCCATCTTTGGACTTCGTATCAACAGTGGCTGCAAGTTGTCTTTGATTACTTGTGGCTCTGCCCACCCCATTAGGGATTACGGGCGTGAGTTTATGTATGTATGTATGTATGTAAGGTCGAGTGACCACGCTACGTAAATCAATGGACTATTATTGGATTTCAAAATGTGATATAATTAAAACTGCGAATGAAGAGATATTAATTTTAAAAAAGAAAAATATAGACGATCCTACTGTCCGTAAAGTTTCTTTTTTTGACGTGACTTATTGTAGATTTGCCGCAGATGGCATTAACTACTTGAAACGGGATTCTATTAAAACGCATAAATGTTTTTGTCATAATTTAAATTATCATAATCCTTTTTTTTATAATTTTTACAAGGCATAACGGTAGGTTAGGGTGCGGCGGGGGTGGCCCTTGGGCCACCCCTACGCCGCCAGTATGTTTATCTTACACACGAAAAGTATACTGAATGATGACCAATGGCATGAAATAGTGTCAAAAAATATGACGACGACTTCAAAGCGAGATGCAGTTACGGCGTATATGTCAACTACATCAACACTCCGTTAATCGAAAATGACTTTTTAATTTTTATTTGACTTTTAAACATTTTTGTACTTTGTACTAGAGTAATACATTATTTCCTACCTTATTTCGCGTTTTTATTACACCACTTATCATGGACACCCTACATTTATGATATGGCCAAACGTGGATGGAAATATCATTAAACGCTGACGTTTAAACGATATGGTCAGTTGAAGTTGGCCATTTCATGAAATACGACCATTTCATGAAATGGTCGATCATTTCATGAAATGGTCAATTCTATGATCTGGCCACGACACATATACAACACCATCATTTTTAAAATTTGTAGACGTAATCTCTACTAATGCGCATACGAACATACACACACACACACACATTCACATCGATACATTCGATGCAAGCATCCACATATATTTTTTTTTCACGAATCTTGACATCTTAGGAAAACCAATATGTCCTTTTCAACCGATCCAGTGTTCTCTAGGCCAAAGTGGCCTATGTCGTCTTGGTTCATACGACATAGCTGCCACCTTGCCCCCTTCGGCACCACCCAACGCAAATCAGATCTATTACAATTAACACACCTGTATAACTTGTTATCCTTGATAACATAATTTTCCTTTATTTCTTTTAATCCATTAGCATCTAAGTCAGATGAAAGTATCTCTCGAATCCGGCATAATTCACTATCGCCTAACTGCAGGGTGTTAAGTGAAGAGAAAATCTTAGTGCTAGTGAAAAGTGAAGTGAAAAGGGTTTTTAGATTGTATCAAGCATCCCTAATTTTCTGTCTCAAAGTCAGCTAATTGTTGCATTTCGCAACACGCGTGAAGTAATCGCTGACTTTGCGACGTACGTAATGTGCTAGTTTTAATTTCTATTTTATATTATTATTAGAACATCCGGCTTCCATCGCGGACAGCTATAGTTGTAACTAGTATTAAGTTTAGAAAATAAAGTGTTTTTTACGAATTCTACTCGCCTGTTGCTTTAATTGGCGCAGTCGGTAGGATTTCCGCGGTCGAAATTCTAATCATCGAAAGTCGATTGTTCGTGTCTACGAACGTGAGCGGAGATCCGAACTTTCCGCAGCAGGGTGAGCAGAAAGGTACCGGTCATCACAGCGAAGGAGAGAAGACAATGATGGCAGAGCTGATGCTGTAAGTGCTTTGAATTTATTCGTTGCTTCCTTTTACTCCTTTTGACCTTTAGTACCAATCGAGCACTATCATCTATAGTGTTTTGATATTGTAAGTTGTAGAAATATAATTATTCTCTTTGGTTTCATAAATTATTGTGTAAACCGTTACAAACGCTATAAACTTCTAGTGTTTGTTCTTAATAGCAAGTATTACAGTCTCGTATCGGCACCCGTGCGGGAAGGTTGTGTTAGGTATTGTACCGATTAACGATTATTCTCGTGGTTGTTAAACTGGTTCCGTGCGGCCGTTCGCTCGCCGCAGTTCTCGGAAACGGCCAGCGCTTTTGTATTCGCCTTCAATACCTATGCATTCCATCGTTGTAGGTAAGGGATGACGATGCTATTGATATAATGAATCCTAATTCGACACCTTTATCAGAAATTATTCCTTTGCATAAAAAAATAAGAGATCGTGAGATGGAGTTAAATGAAACGGAATTATTCCAGCAACAGTCAGGTGGAGAAGACTGGCAGGCCCGTAAAAGAACACGAGATAGTGAGTCTGAGGATGTCAAAGAAGAATATGAATGGCAAGTAGTAAAGAAGATAAGTAAAAAAGGAAAGAAAGAGAAGAAGGAGGATGTTGAAGTATATATTTCAAGTAAAGAGACTTTACCGAAGCAGTTTGCAATGGCTCGTTTACTCAAAGAAAATGATATCTCGAATATTTCTCGTATTAAATATATCAGTCCATTTAAAATACGCGTAGAATTCGACAACGTTTTTTATGCTCAAAAAATACTAACCTGTGAGAATTTCATAGCTAGAGGCTGGGCGTTACATAAAGCTATGGAGATAACTAACTGCTCGGGTGTAATAAAGAATGTGGATATGAACCTTACAGAAGAGGAAATCTTAAAGAAAATATCGTGTGATGTGAGGATAGTTTCGGCAAAACGGCTCAACTGTCGCGATAAAGAAAAGGGCGGCTGGATACCATGTGAGTCCATTCGTCTCCTTTTCAAAAGTTCGTCATTGCCGTCCTTTGTTTATGTAGATGGATTGAGGATTAAGGTGGAACCTTACGTGTTTCCCGTATCGCAGTGTTACAAATGCTGGAAATTAGGGCATAGTAGCAAGATGTGTCCATCCAAGAAAACGATTTGTCCGAAATGCTCTGGAGAACATGAAAACTGCGCGACCACATCTTTTAAATGTGTCAATTGTAACGGCAGACACGCTGCTTTTGCTAAAATATGTCCTGTTTACGTAAAAGAAAAAAGAATACGCGAGTTGATGGCGGAGTTCAATTGCACCTATAGAAAAGCTTTAACTCTTTATGTAGCACCTTCACCTTTGGAACTTCCTAAAGCTGACGCGTTTCCATTTTTTAATGAAGCTTCTGTACTCAGTGAACCTCAGCCTCAACGTACCTTTAGTGAGGTGGTCCAGACTACTGCAATGATTCATGCTCAAGAGGATACATTGAGAGAAAATGACAATCATCGGGAACGTCACAAATCTTCACAACGCATTCAGACTTCAGCTCAAAAGAACCCCAGAACAAGTCATAATCGAAGAACGGATATGAGACGCGATTCTCTTTTTGAAACGCTAGAGGAGGCGGAGAATGTACCGTCGGTGACAGATAACAGCGATGAACGCAAATACCAGAAGGTATCTTTTGCGGAGTTATTGACACGTGTCAAGGAAGTTATATTTCTTAAGAGTAATGGTGTTCAGGATAAAGTATTTTCGGTGATCAAATTGTGTATTGAATGGGTGATTTTAACTGCAGTGGGATCTATATCTGAGTGGCCGGTTCTTTCAAAATTTATGGATATCATTAATGGCCTGCACCAATAATAAATCTGTTAAATTGAACATAATACAGTGGAATGCCCGAAGTCTTAACGGTAAGTTATTATCTCTTGAAGAAATTTTAAGACAAGAACGGGTTCATATTGCTATCATTAGTGAAACGTGGCTAAATCCAGAAAGTCATTTAACGATTAAAAACTATAATATGTACCGTAAAGACAGAGATGACGATCACGGTGGTTTAATGATCCTGGTGCATATTTCTATTAAATCAAAAATTATATCAACTAATATTACTAAAATTAATCCTAAGATAGAAACGCTACATATTCGTTTGTTTAATTGTACCCCTATTGAAAATATTATTGCAGTTTATTGCCCAAGTAGTGCCAATACAAATCAAAAGGACTGGTACAATCTTTTTTCCAGCTGTCAACGAAACTCTCTTATTCTTGGCGACTTCAATGGTCACCATAGCACTTGGTCCTGCAAGTCAAACACAAGGGGCGACCAAATTTTTAATGCTCTTTCCGATAGTAACTTTGTATCTTTAAACACCGGGGATATTACTTGGATGAGACTCGTTAATGGGTCCCTTCAACAGTCTTCTCCTGATATTTCCATGGCTAGCTCCGATATTGCAATTCAATTTAAATGGGATGTGCTTAACGAAAATCTCGGCAGCGATCACTTTTTCATTAGAATATCCACAACCCAACTTTATTCTGCTACACCTATTAAAAAAAGAAATTTTAAAAAAGCCGACTGGGTGGCATATCATACTTACCTAGAAGAAGTATTTAATAAATTTAATTTTCCGTTAGATCTTCAATCAGCTTATGACATGTTTGTACATGATGTTAATTTGGCTGCAAATATGTTCATCCCCACATACCAATTCAGCCAGAATCCCGAGTCTAAATTCAGGGCAAAGCCTTACTGGAATTCTGAATTGTCTAGAGCTGTAGCTGTCCGCAGATTAGCGTTAGCGTCGTTTAGACGTAACCCCACACCTCAAAATCTTGATGTTCTTAAAGGAAAAATTAAAGAGGCTCATAATATCATTAACAAAGCTAGAAATGAAGGTTGGCGATCTTTTTGTTCATCAATAAGTCAAAAAACTACCTCAAGTGAAGTTTGGACGAAAATGAAATGGATGAAAGGCTATAGGACTCCTAGTCAGTATGTGGATCCAGTTCGAGCGGAAAGGCTTCTGCGGTCATTAACTCCAGACTACGTAATACCTCCTTCTCCATCCTTGATCGGGTATACTTCTGCCATAGATGTAGATATCTCCATACCGGAATTATATAAGTGTATCAAAGCTAAGGATACATCTCCTGGATGTGATGGTATCTCGTATTCAATGATAGAACATCTACCGCGTAATGGTAAGGATATTTTAATAAGTCTATACAACAAATTTATGAAGTGTGGTTTTATTCCGATGCAATGGCGTGATATTTGTGTCATTCCTATTCCAAAACCAGGCCGTGATGCTAAACAAGTTTCGTCCTTAAGGCCCATTTCTCTTTTGTCTTGTTTATGCAAAATCTTACACTCTATTATTAATCTGAGAATTGAATGGCTTTTGGAAAGAAATAACACATTTTCCAACAATACAATGGGTTTTAGAAGGTGTAGGTCTTGTCTGGATAGCTTGAGCGGTTTGGTCACGGGTATTCAAGTAGGGTTTTCCAAGAAGATGTCTACTATAGGTTGCTTTTTGGACATAGATAGTGCCTACAATAATGTGGATATTACAGTGCTAATAACATTATTGGATAAACTTCGCGTGGGGCATACAATATGCAGATACCTTTGGAGTTTCCTCAAAGAAAGACACCTAAGAATACAAATTGAAAGCAATGAAATTACTAGATGGACATGCCGGGGTCTAGCTCAAGGAGACCCACTCTCCCCACTCCTATTCAACATAGCTACAATTAATATATGCCGAGAGCTTGAAAAGGAAATACTTATATCGCAGTACGCAGATGACTTCGTTTTATATTGTCATTGCCAACATATAAATGAAGGTAAACTTAAGATACAACGGGCCCTAGATCGAATATATTGCCTACTATCTCAAATAGGTCTGGAACTATCACCTAATAAAAGTCAAATATGTGTATTTAAAAGAGGATTTAGAAGGGATTTAATAGAAATTAAAATTAGAAACGAAATTTTACCTGTAGTGGATACCGTGAAGTACTTAGGGCTATGGCTTGACAGGGGCCTTAGATGGGGCAGACACATTAACGAAACAAAAGATAAAGTATTAAGATATTTAAAATTATTTAAAGTATTAGCGGGCAATAAATGGGGAGTTCATCCCATACATTTACGCCGCTTGTACATTGCTATTGTCCGTAGCCGAATCGATTACGCAAGTTTTCTATACGATAACAGCTGTAGATCGCATCTCGCGAAGTTAGATAAGGCGCAAAACTTGTGTTTACGTGTGATCGGTGGATTCATTAAGAGTACACCTATTCATACTATGGAATCAGAACTGGTTTTGCCGCCATTGTACATCCGTAGGCGTTATTTAGCAGGCAAGTATTGGTTAAAAGCCAAATCATTTGACAGCAATAATCTAATCCAATTGTTAGAAGAACTTTCCTATTTAACCAATAACCAATTTTGGCAAAATAAGAAGAAACCGCTTTTAATTTCTATTCACGACCTTCTTAAATCTACTCCAATTCTCTCTAGTACTCAGCTTGACATGTATTCTCTTAACACTTGGGTTAGCAATATGAACTTATCAGAGTCTTTAAAGAGTTGCATAAATATAATGGACGAGGCTAAACGGAAGTATAATCGATCACAATTACGAATAAAGTGTAGTGAATTTTTAAACTATCAATATTTAGAATATTACAAAATTTTTACAGATGGGTCAAAAATCAATACTTGTAATGGTGCGGCCTTTTTGGATTGGCAAACAGGGGAGTATATGAAACTGGGAATTAATTCGGATATTTCAATTATGTATACCGAGATGATAGCAATAGCGGAAGCTTTGTCTTATTTGAAATGTATAGGTAATTATAAGGACTTCGTTATATTTACTGATTCAAAAAGTACAATCCAACACTTAACAAGATGTACGTCTGTTTTTAGAGGCATTCCACTGGCTTATTCGATCTTAAAGCAGATTAACGATTTTAGATACAAGAATAGGAACATTGTAATCCAATGGATTCCGTCACATATTGGAATCAAGGGTAACGAGGACGTAGATAAACTAGCCAAAGAAGCGGCAATGAGTAGTGACGTAACGTACAATTGTTTACCTTGGTATACGGATGTGTTACACAAAGTTAAGTCCGAATGTTACAATCTGTGGTCGGAATATTTTGACGTAAGATCCTTAACAAAAGGGATTTGGTACAAAACTATCCAACCATCATTACCTCGTTCGCCTTGGTTCCAGTCTTGCGAAATAAATAGACATGATTTAGTTCTAGCGTTTCGACTTCGTTGCGGTCACATCCCACTGAATAGCTTCGGATTCATGATGGGCAAGATAGAATGCCCAAACTGTGACTTATGCGGTATTATTGAAGATGTGACACACATTACGGTGGAGTGTGATCGGAATGAATCGTTACGGGGAAGGTATATGTCTAGGAATTACAATGTCGGTATTGTGAATAGTATTTTGGCGTCTCCAGAATCGGCAGATGCTAAAGTTCTATTTAATTTAGTGCATTTTGGCATTAAGAGCCGAAAAGTGTAAAACTAGTTTAAGATTTTCTTACTTAATTTTATTGGTGCCTCATTATGAGGGTGTCATGCCTTTAGGTAAAACCCTCCTTAAAAAATAAAGAGAAAAAAAAAAAAAAAATAGCAAGTATTACATTTTGTTCTAAATATTGTGTGCATTTCTGTTCTTGTTTCTATTAAGATAAATTGTGAAAATGGCCGAGGAGCAAAGAATTCCTATAATTCATATGATTTTAAAGAATGTACCTCAATTTAATGGGGATCCTAACAGGTTATACAGATTTATTGCGACTTGTGACGATTTAACTCGCACCTATTATCATCCTGATCAACCAATAGCAAACGGCGCATTACTAAACGGCATTTTGAATAAAATTGTAGGCGATGCAGAAGATGTTTTGAATATAAGTGGGAATAACACTTGCTGGACCGATATTAGGCAGACCTTAATAGAAAATTTCGCGGATCAGCGCGACGAAACTACCCTTAATAGAGATTTAACATTACTACGACAAGGTAATGAAACTCCACAAGAGTTTTACATTCGTTACCAGCAAATGTTAAGCAAAATTGTTAATTTTATTAATATTAATATTCCCGATGCGGGAGTAAAACAAATAAAACGTGTATTTTATACAGAACAAACGTTGCAAACCTTTATTGGCGGATTGAAAGACCCCTTGGGATCTCAGATTAGATGTATGATGCCCGCCACATTGCCCATGGCTCTAAAGTATGTACAGAAAGAACAAAATTTTCAGTACATTCAAAAAACCTTCCCTAGTTCTCCACACTACATGCCCGAGCCCCGGCAATCGCAACCTATGAAGCCCCTACCTGTACCCATATTCACGGCCCAAAATCGTCCAAACATGGCTAATGCCCCCGTGAACCCCCATGCTCATACATACCGAGTGTTCAGAGGTCCAAACCCTGTACCTAATCAACAAGTCTTTCATAATAGACCCTTTTTACCACCCATGAATAATGCTATCCGTCAATTTACACCCCCACGTTTCACCCAAAACTTTGGCGCGAATAACTTCCAGTCGAAACCTAAACCTATGAGTGGTGTAAGTACCATTAAACAACATGTACCTAAACCACAGTGGAGACCCGGTGGACAGGACCTGACAAACTTCAGGAATCCCGTGACTAATTACTTTCGTACCCGTGAGGTAAACATGAATGAAATCTATCCGTGTGACGACGCGAGCTACTCGGGTTACGAACAGTATGACCAATGTTATTCACCTGAGGTCG
The DNA here is from genome assembly GCF_024362695.1 of Pectinophora gossypiella. NCBI lineage: Eukaryota > Metazoa > Arthropoda > Insecta > Lepidoptera > Gelechiidae > Pectinophora > Pectinophora gossypiella. The sequence continues at coordinate 245,664 of NW_026063259.1, read as the reverse complement.
ACCCTGAGTGTTATGTATACCAAGGTGCAGAGGGTAACGAATATTATGGTTATGTGGAGCCAAATATCGCTACCGCAAACGAGGACTGTGAGGATTTTCAGAAGGACGAGGCGACAAAACCCCCCTCGTAACTGAAATTAACCTGCAAAGCTCCCGCGTCCTGCCTTACATTCAGATTAATAACCCTCCTCTTAAATTATTAATCGACACGGGCGCTAACCGATCGTTCATTTATCCGGATGCTGTAGAGCGTTATTTTTCTATGTGTCCGATTTTATACGAACCCTTCACGGTCACAAATGTACATTGTACAACTAAGAATGATTATGCAATCGAGCTACCTATTTTTGACGAATTTAAGGAACAGGGTCAATCCAAATTCTTTATTTATAAATTTCATGACGTTTTCGACGGGTTGCTAGGTCTTGACTTTTTGAATAAGTTAAGTGCCCAGATTAACCTCGGGGATAATATTCTTAAAACCCGAAATTCCACAAACAAAATTAATATGTTAAAATCTGGTGCTAATAATCTATTCGAATGCATTATCAAAGCGGGACGTACAGAACGCCTCAAGTTACCTGTAACGCAACGAAACGGCGACATTATAATTACCGAAAGAAACATGAATGGGTGTCATATTCATGATACGGTATCTTCGGCATCTAATTATAAGGCGTATGTTGAACTATCTAATACGACACCTAATGATGTAATATTTTGCTTGTCATATCCTTTGTCATGTACATCGATTCAAAATTTTGATTGCTTTAACTTCAACGCGATAAACGAGGAAAATAAAGATATAAAAAATTTAATCAGGACGGATCACTTAAATATCGAGGAGAAAACCAAAATAGAATTACTGTGTGAAAAATACAGTGATATATTTTATTACGAAAGCCAGGATTTGACCTTTACTAGCGCGGTAAAACATAACATTAATATCGTAGACGAAATACCGATCTATACTAGGAGCTATCGTTATCCGCATGTGCATAAACAAGAGGTTCAAGAACAAATTCAAAAAATGCTTAAGCAGAAAATAATACAACCCTCCAACTCGCCCTGGTCATCCCCTATATGGATTGTACCAAAAAAGGCAGATGCCTCCGGTAAGAAAAAGTGGAGGTTGGTTGTAGATTTCCGTAAGCTAAATGAAAAAACAATTAACGATAAATACCCGATACCGAATATATCCGATGTTCTGGACAAGTTGGGTAAATGTAATTATTTTACCACCCTTGACCTCGCCAGTGGATTTTATCAAATCCAAATGCACCCTCAGGACATACCGAAGACAGGCTTCAACGTAGAAAATGGGCATTATGAGTTTTTACGAATGCCCATGGGTTTGAAGAATGCTCCGTCAACCTTCCAACGTGTGATGGAAATTATTTTTATGCCGCGTACGAGAACAACATCATTTATTACGTTTATTCGCTCGGTGATTTGTACACATAGGAAAAATCGTATACGCACTAAACTTGTATTATTTTTTTTGAAATTGTGTGATTAACCAAGTTCATCTGTTTCTTATCATGACATCTTGCACCATTATCCAATCTCGGCACGGAAAATCACAACTGGCATTAGAAGGTTACATATACTGTTTGAATAAAATGCGTGATGATGTGCACTATTGGCATTGCATTAAAGGGAAGTCTCACGAAAAGTGTAGTGTTTGGATTAAGACAGTGTTAAGTGCCGATAAACATACTCTAGCCAGTAAATCAATAGGGAAACATAATCATCGACCGTCACCGGAAGAAGTAAGTATACGTAAATTACACAATGAATTAAAGCAAGGGGCCAAAAATAGTATGGATGAACCGGCACAAATAATACAACGCTGTAATATGAATATTCCATCTACAAGCGCTCCGTACATGCCAAATAAATTCGCAATGCGCAAAATGATTATTAGGGAAAGAAATTTGGGTATACCTAAAGTTCCTAAGACTCTTAACGAGTTAGAAATACCAGATGAGTACCAGAAAATTGATGGAAATCAATTCTTAATTGCACATTATAATTACAACGGCACCACTGTGATTATTTTCGGCACCGAAGAAAACATGAGATTGTTACATGAATCAGATATATGGCTCATAGATGGAACGTTCAAGTGCTGTCCAAAAGAATTGTATCAATTGTATACTGTACATGGTATGGTCGGTCAGCGAAATTCGGCTCACAAAATTATACCCCTTGTATATGGCCTCTTTTCGGGAAAAAGTGAGCACATTTACGATATTTTTTGGGAACTGTTGAAGCGGTTTTCCTTGGCCAAACTATCCATCTCTTTAAGTCCAGAAGTGATACTTTCGGACTTTGAAAAGGCTGCCATAAACGCCTGCCAAACTGCTTTTCCACATAGCAGACATAAGGCCTGTTTATTTCATTTAGCACAAATTGTTTGGCGCTACATAGAACGTGAAGGGTTGTCAAAAAAATACGGAGAAGACAGCGAATTCGCTAATCAGTTGCGACATATTACTGCCTTAGCATTTTTGCCGCCTGATGAAATACCAGCAGCTTTTGCACTTTTAAAGGATAGAGTACTGCCAAAAGAATGCAAACACCTGTGCAAAAAGTTTGACAAACATTATGTTACGGGCACGCTTAAAAAAATTAAAGTCAAGGGCTCTAACGGCTTAAAATTTTTGATAAAAAGTGTGCAACCTACATTTCCGCCAGAATTATGGTCAGTGTCAGATTCCCTGGAGTACAACTTACCAAGAACTCAAAATGCGTGCGAAAGTTGGCATTCTAGGTGGAACACACTACTAGGTGGCAAAAAAATGACACTGTTTAAAACTATAAACGAAATTAAGAAGGAACAAAGATACACGGAGAATGAGATTTCGCGAATTAATGCACAGTTACAAAATCCGATTTATTCAAAACTTAAGAATCAAGATGACAGATTGCGGACACATTTAAAATTAAAAAATACTTTAAACACTATTTCATATTTACAGGGGATAGTCCACATTATTAATTATAATAAAAAAGTTTAATTATTTATAGATAACATTTGTTTTACTTCCTGTTTTTGTGGTATTCTGTTTTGCATAACGAAAATAAGTGCATTATAATTTTCGTTATGTCTTTGTTTTTATTTTAACTAAATATGTATGAACAAATACATCAGCAACTATCACAGGGAGATACGAATATTATTAGCCTGTCAAAGTCAGCAGTACCTCATTTGTCGGAGAATTGTCCAAAGTACAGAGCGGTATCCTGTCAAAGCAGTGTCTTGTTGGAGCATTGTCCTGTCGCATCAGTGTCCTGTCGGAACACTGTCCTGTCGGACCACTGTCCTGTCGGAGCACTGTTCTGTCGGAGCACTGTCCTGTCGGAGTAGTGTCCTGTCGGAGCAGTATCCTGTCGGAGCAGTGTCTTGTCGGAACTCGGGTGTCGGAGCAGTGTTTTGTCGGAGCAGCGTCTTGTCGGAACTCGGTTTTAGATTCGTAAATAAGATGTTATTTCGCAGTTTAAAATGAGCTCATGTGGCCTGCCTACTGAATAATTAGTCTGTAATATAAGTCTCGCAACAAATAGAATAAAATGTGTGATATACATAATTACATAGCGTGTAATAAATTTTGCTGTAAGTTTAAATATGTTTAACTGTATCATTTTTTGTTGCAGTGACAAATTATAATCCTTCCTTTGCACAGCTGAAGAGTTTCGAAAGACTAACAATGTTACAAACAGTATTATATGAGTTAGTTGGATAAAAAGTACGATAACCCTGCACAACAGATTACAAACAGGTGAGTACAATAACAAGTGTAGACCGAAATACAACACACAAGACCTTTGAGTCATTATGACATAGGATATACACAAATTATAATTATTCTTATTGACATTTGCAGATTCGAGACCCTCGCAACAGTGCCCATAAGCCAAACAGAAGCTACACAACAACATACAATAAAATAAAGAAATCAGCCTCAGATATTTAGCGACTAAAATAGTAAGTAACACGAGATATAATAAAATACGATTAGTTTTACAACTAGGACATGGAAAGTTAATTGTTATTATCAATTTTAGGTGAGCCAACAACAGCCATGCCAAAAACCCGTTCGAGATCTGCTTCCGTGCGAATACGGTGACGCGGCACTCCCTGACCACCATGCTGCCTTGCGTAGATGCGGCCATCTCGGGTCCATACAAAGCGCCATTTGTGGCGTTCTCCCGCCTCGCGTGCCAGATGGAACAGGCGACGATTAGCACGCGTCAACCTCTCGTTGACGTAGAATTTGCGCGGTTGACCGGGCAGATGTAGACCTTCAGTAGTGGCCCCACGACGAACACGAGCCTCCCGCAGCAAGTCATCCCGCACGGAGCGACGCACCAGCCGGACGACAATAGGCCGCGGGCGCGACAAAGAGCTTCCCTCCGACGGTTCTGGCAAGCGGCCCACTCGCACGGCGCTCACCACATCCTGCTGAGACAGCTGTACACCAAGCTTATTAGCAATATTGATAGCGATGTGCTGCAATCCTTCCCCCTTCTGTTCTGGTATACACGTGATTTCCACATCATTAAATAACAGCTCTTGATCACGTTCATTCAATTCAGTCTTTAGTGTTTCAATTGTGCTGAGCAATTCACTATTGCTACCTGCATTTTCCCGGCCGACGCCACCCTCAAGCTTATCCAAACGCTCCGCTAACTGGTCGAGACGCTGTTCATTTGATTGAACACGCTCCAGCAGGCCGGCTATATTATTATTTAATGCTTGGAACTGTAGACGCGTAGCTCGCAACTCCTCTCTAAATTCGCGCATTTCATCCGCCAAATTATGTGTGTCAGCAGTGTTACTATGCACGAGTTTATCCTCAGCACCTATTTCGGGCACATGCACCGGACTTTTCACGGTCGCTCCCCGACGCTGCGTCACATTAAAGTCACATCCTGTATCCCGCACAGTTTTTTCACCCTTCTTCGGCTCCTTGCATCTGCATGTTGCGCATTGCCAGTTTAGGCGAACATTGTAGAACCTCTGTTCAGAGACATTAGCGCAAGTTAAATCGTAATATCCATTGCATAAAGAACAACGGAGGCAACGCTTACTATCGATGGCCTTTTTGCATGTAGCACAAATAATCGCTTCCAGTGGCATTGTGTGACGGGGTCGAAAGTGCAAAGCGCAAGTTTCCACAGAAAAATAAAAGCAAAAAAGTGGAGCTGCAGAGGGAGGACCCGAACCGGGGGTCTTCAAGACTTCAAAAATAAAAAATAAAATGCCAAAAAGTCGTAGTGCGGAAGGAGGAATCGAACCGGGTGTCTTTGGTTCTTCAGACCGTCGCTCGCCACCCGCGCCAAGAAGAGTATTGAGATGAGTTGTGAATTAAGTTGTCTCTATATGACGAATGTTGACAACTTGGCGGAGGGGTCAATGAACGACTGGCGATCAAGGTCTCACAACGCCAGTCACAGTCACACTTAACCGCCAGTTTAAATATTAATTCACCAATTTCTCCACAGTCACAATACGCACAGTCACAACAATTACACCAAATCAAAACACGCAGTTTGTAGTTTATTTCTATATAACTTTCAATACCAAGTTAACACTTTTAGAGCAAAATTTTAATTAAATAATACGGAACGTACTCAAACACGTCAGGTCACTATAAACGCTCCCCGCGTCCCCATGATTAATGACGGTAGATTACAAATCACGTTGTAATTTAACGAAAGTTCATTTATTGCTTGGAGTGAGAAAATACAGCTTAAACCACGCAGCGTTAGCGTGTCTGCACCAATTCAAAACATTTTTAGACCAAAATACCAAGATTTGACGATGATGAAAACCGATTTGAAAACGCGGTTTGAATTATGATTGACACGTATTGCGGGAATATGTCTCGTCAATTTTGTTTTAAAATAAGAGAAATAGTACTTTCCAAGTTAACCTTAAATCAATTTCCTCATTATTAAAAATTAAAATACACCCAGCAATGAAGTCAATAACAATAAAGTTCCAGTATGAAAACGACTCACCGTAACAATAGTATTCAAATGCAGGTAGGCACAATTATCCTCGATCCTGACTCCATCCACGATTATTATCTTATCAGGATAATACGAGTATTTGAAACTTAGTTTCATCCTTTGTGGCCGTCTTTTTCAATATAATGGGTGGGCAGCAGGACGATCCTCTACTTCTGATGTTAGAGTACGAATATTATACTCTGATCCCAAGGTAACAGTGACCTTTGTGGAGGACGCATAGCGCCAGTTAAACAATGGCTCACTGTCACGGATTACTTTTATCGGATGTTCTCTGTACGGAGTTCGACACAAGAATGGTACAACTTGTGCGGCTCGCCTTCTTATAAGGGTTGTCCCCACTACCGTACCTTGCACGTGTGTCGTGAACAAGTGCAGGTGTTGTTTGTTTGCTAGCCGCACGTGTTGTTTACAGTTAACATAATATTTAGATTTTCAATATTTAGTCAAGTTTAGGGAGCAGGGGATTAGTTTTTTAAAAAGACAAAAATTAGATTGTACTTCACTAATTTACTTTTATTAACTATGTGAGACGTGCGTACAAAGTTGGATGCGCGACACGAATGTCAATTGTGCTTAAACTAGTCTTACGCTAAGTGCTTATCTATGCAGAGGTTCCAGGAATTATGCCACCCTTGATGTGCTGATCAAGCATTCACGGCTATAGTGCCTACAGTCCTTAAGGGCTGGGCTGACATAACTCCTCCCTCCTCAAGTTCGAAATCACCTGACGATTTAGAGTCACGATGATTTCGAAAAACCTTAAGTTTCCATAGGATGTAACTTACACAACTTAACGCTATAATTATATAAAGTACAATAGTTGCTAGACTAACACTATTCGTGTCTACGATTACGCTTTCACTATTTGTTTCACTGGTTGCACTAACACTTTTTAGATCACTAGAGAGTTGCTTGAGATTGTCCAAATTAACGCCCTTGATGTTAACACTTACTTCGGTACTAACGTTTATTTTCTGCAAGTCTGGTAAACTAGTTATTGGAGTAATTCTAAGACGGTTGTCAGCCATTGAAGATTGCCGCCGGTCTAACTTCAGGTCTTCGAAGTAGAGATCGCATCTTTCATCCGTAGTTAGAAGGTAAGTTCCTCGTAGCTGTATTCGATTGACGTCGGCCTGGCATTTCTCTGTCATGATGTGGTTGGTTCGGCTAAATATTATCCAATTCTTAGGTCCGATACGCTGAATTTTAACATCTTCTATATCTACGGCATGCAGCTTGCAGAGCGTCAGGTTATCTTCAAATTTCATCAAATGCTCGATACAAGTGGGCTCAGGGTAAGTAACTATGTCATCTTCCCCACACAGGAACTGTTCAGCAGCTATTTCCTCGCAGTGCTTGTCTAAGGGTAGGTATTTCAAACCATTCGCCAAAAGGTAAGGATATTTGGGTATTATTACTGATGTGAGATTTCGGATTGAATTGAATATAGGTATGGAATATAATTTGAAATAATTGTACATATAACCATCAGTTAGGGGAACATCCATTACAAACGTAATCTGATTTTTCTTAATATACGCCTTAACATTAAAAGTAGTTTCTATATTAACTAAATTATCTACACTAATAGGGTACACCAATTTATTGACCGTACTTATAGATTCTAAAACATTCAAGAGTTCGTCGGAGTTTAATATAGACTGATGAAGTACTGATACCTTACTTAGTGCCAGTGATGTTTCAATTTCACTTATCGTGAGATAAATTGAATAAAAAGTGTTCATGAATAAATGATACATGTTTAATACATATACCGCATAGATTGAATTATTTTCCTTAGTAGCTATGTGTTTAACTAACCTCTCTACTCGTTTGAGGCGTTCATCTATTATGAAAGAATTATTTTGTAGGGTTTCAGTATTGTTAATTATAGTATTCACCATTTTTAGAATAATAGACATTTGGTGTTCCCTTTTAATTTCATTTCCCTTCATTTGGGAGATCAATTTGTCATATCGTAAAGCATCATCGTGATCCAGGTTTCCGGTAATTACTTTGATCATAGAACCGAGAGGATTCAGAAGGCCTCTCCTAACTCTGCTAAATGGCATTATTTGTTTAAACTTTTGTATAGTTATGTTGTGCAAGTTTTGAGCCTGTAATTTAGCGTTATAAAACTCATTTTCATAAGGTTTATTATTATCAATCAGTTTATCGAATTCCTTAAACTTTTTAGAATGTAAAATGAAGTCATCTTCGATGCCACTTAGGTCTAACACCTTTACGATAGTCCATGTGCTCTCCTGTCGATGTGCCTGACCCAGTTTAACGGGTAAAATACCCGGGTTTTTATCTATGTCCTGAAGTTGTAGATTCTGCACGCCATGTATCAACATCGTCCATGTCAGGGCCAGCCAGCACCTGCGGAGGACGTTTAATATTTTTAATGGGTACCTTAGTTTCCCTTGTGCCTATACGTATTGGTACGACATTTCTAACCGGTTTGCCTATTACTATTGCCTTGTGATATCTATCCTTATCCTTTGCCTTTCTTTTATTGACGTCCTTAGCAAAAATTACATCACCTATTTCAAAGCTTGGTTCACCTTCACCACCCTTAACCTGTCTAGCCTTTTCCTTCTTTGCTAAAGCGTTTTCACATATGTACGCGTAGAGATATTTCATTCTTTTATTATGGTCCTTTATGAGTTGTTGAGTGAAAGACCTCTCAAAGTCACAATCGAAGACTTGACTCGAACAAGTGTGGCCAAAAACGACCTCAAAAGGCGTGAGATTTGTTGTTGTATGAATGGTATTATTGTAGGCCATTATGGAATAAGCCATGATGGATGCCGCGTCAGTACACTTCTGTTCATAACGAGCCAAACGATATATTTCTATTATAGTCGAATGGAAGCGTTCGACTATACCAGTTGAATTGGGATTATTGGGGGTGGAGATATGAAGTTTAATTTTGTGAAGATTCATAAGTTCCCTCATGAGTTCGTTATTAAACTCACTGCCCGGATCACTTGAAAGTTTCCGAGGTACGCCGTAAAATGAGAAATATTTCGTGAGGGCTCTTACGACCTCTGGGGTTGAACGGTTTGGGATTTCAAACGCCTGTGCGAGTTTACTAAAAGCATCAACAAGTGTTAAGTAGTGACTTCCATCTATTGAAAATATATCCATAAACACCTCCTGAAACGGAGCGTCCTGAGTTTGCGTAAGTTGCAGAGTTGGTTTTAACGGCTTTCTATCATATTTCATTCGGCGGCAGGCCTCGCAGCCGTTTATAACTGCAGCCACCGTATTAATCATGTTCTCCCAATAATAATTTCTACGAATTCTAGTTGAAGTCTCCTTGATGCCGCGATGACACGTGAGACCTTCGTGATATTTTTTTATAATAGCTTTTTGTTCTCTTTCATCTTCCACATACACTATCCGTTCAGTACACTCATAAAACTCTACCGTTCCGCGTTTAAACAGTTCAATTATAATTTTCGAAAAGGCTTTCCTCAATGTTTCATTTTCAAAATATACAAAATATTTAACTTTGGGTTTTATATATTCTTTTAAGAATTGTTTGATGATGTCGTCATCGTTAGGCAAGAACACTTCTATTATCTTTTGTTTTTTTCCAGAAAGGTCTTTAACTTGTATGGTGTTTTTAAACCATTGATAAATATGAATCTGGTTAGGCTTTGTGTCAATTGCTTCGTGGAGAATAGGGATGCCAAATGATTCCAACTCCAAACCCGAATGAATTGTATCCGTAGAGCTACCGTCTGAAATTATTGGGAACTCGGGCTCCGAGTCACGGTGTTCCAAGTTTTCTGATACGGTTAAAGTTTCTGAAGAATCAGAGATTGTTATTGTATCAGAATTATCACGTTGACGTCTTTTTGCTAGTTCAGAAACCCTGGCTTCAATTTGCTTCATGAATTCTCCTAGCTCGTCTTTCTTATCGACGTTTACTTTCATAGATGTATTATCGTTTTCGTTAGTCTCACTGTCGGAGTCTATAGCGTTAAGTTTTATACGCGAGAGGGAGTCGGCGTTAGCGTTCTGTTTGCCCTTTTTGTATTTAATATTGTAGTCAAATTCCTGCAACTTAAGACGCCAGCGCATTAATTTGGAGTTCGGTTCCTTTAGCGAGTCTAACCATTCTAAAGGTTTATGGTCGGTATAAATATCGAATTTATTTCCGTAGAGATAAGGCCTAAAATGTTTGGTTGCCCATATTACAGCGAGAAGTTCCTTCTCGATGGTACTATAACGTGACTCGGTGTCACTTAAGGTTCTGCTGGCGTATGCCACTGGCCTATCTTGACCAATGGGGCCTTGAGAAAGTACAGCTCCTAGGGCCACATTGGATGCGTCCGTTGTTAGTATATAAGGTTTTGTGAAATCGGGGAATTGTAATATTGGCGCGCTTGTAAGCAGTTCCTTACACCTTTCGAAAGCATCAATATATTTTTGATCAATAACGATTTTGTTACGCTTCTTGAGGCATGCCGTCAGAGGTTGAGTGATCTTCGCGAAGTCCTTGATAAATCGTCTGTAGTAACCGATAAGTCCCAAGAAACTTTTGATCTCAGTCGTTGTCCTGGGTAATGGATAGTTAAGAACTGCAGCGATCTTATCGTTATTAGGCATAAGACCGTCACTAGTGATCGTGTGGCCTAAATATTGAACCTCTTTTCTTAGGAATTCCGATTTGTCTAGTTGTACCTTGAGATTTGTCTGTCTAAGTCGGTCAAATACAGCTCGAAGTTGTTTAAGATGTTCTTGTAGACTGGTGGAAAACACAATTATATCATCCAGGTACACAAGACAATGTATTCCCTGTAATCCACGTAATACATTGTCCATAGTCCTTTGGAAGGTGGCTGGAGCCGTCTTTAGGCCAAAAGGCATCCTAAGGAATTCATAATGACCCGTTTGTGTACTGAATGCAGTTTTCTGTCTATCACTATCGTTTACTTCTATCTGGTGATAGCCGCTAGCAAGGTCCAGAGTTGTGAAATATTTACTTTTGCCTAGCTTATCGAAAAGGTCGGTGATATGGGGTAAGGGGTATTTATCGTCTATTGTCAAATCATTTAACCGCCTGTAGTCCACAACCATTCTGTACTTTACCTGACCAGAAGCATCCATTTTCTTAGGTACTAAATGTACAGGTGCGTTCCAGGGTGAATGAGACTCCTGTATGATGTTATCTTCTAACAGTTTGTCCACCTGTCTTCTAATTTCATCAGCCACAGCCGGTGGTTGTCTGTATGGTTTTGAGTAAACTGGATCTTCATTTTTGGTTCGTATGAAATGTTTTATCTGATTCGTGAATGTGAGCGGTAACTGCTCACAGTAAAATACGTCCTTGTAGTCGTGGCACAGCTTCTCGATGTTTGCCCGTTCCTCCGGGTTCATGTGTTCAAGTCGCAATTTGGACAAATTGTGTGTTAACAGTTCATCGGTATTTATATTATCTCTATCCTTAAGAAAATTTACATTATTTACCTTTGGAACGTATTCGGTAACCTCAAAAGGGGAAGTGACCACTATATCCATTGGGTCCTCTGAAGCGTTTTGTATCACCGTGGTTGCGTATCCCCTGACACAACTTACCAAAGCGTCAGGCATTCGCACGCCGTTGCAAAATTGTGTAAAATTTAATATTGCCTCACCTGAATACATGTTTGTTGGAATTTTCACTCTAATTTCCGCTCGCGGGGGTATTGTTAATACATAATTATCACAATGATGAATAATAGGTATATCAGTAAACTTGGTCTTCAGCACACCATCCTTGAGATTTATGATAGCGTCCATTGATTTTAAGAGATCGTTTCCAAGTAGTCCATCATAACGAGGATCGACCTCATATAAATAGAATTTATGTATCGCTGGACTTTTGAACGTAGTCATTAATGGGACTTCGATTACTTGATCATGGTGTGAACTAGCGTGGGTGCTTATGACTTCAAACGGTTCTTGGGAAATGTAATCCCGAAAGTACCGATAAGCCTTTTGTGGGCTAATAAATGAACGTGTACTACCGGTGTCTATCATAAATTTTGAATCGATCTCGGGTAAGTAAATGTATGGCAACTTCAATTTTATATCACAATTTAACTCTATTTTTTCCTCGCGCCTATCGAGGCGTGTACGTGAAAATTTCGCGTCTGCTTGTTATCATCTTGGTTGGAGTCGTATGCACTCATAGCGCATTCTGTCTTATCTGCACTCGCTTCCTCTAAGGCGAGCGTGGGCGTGCATTGTTCGTCTGTATCAAATGAACACGAATTATAATAATATGAAGAGTCTTCATTGTATGAGTTATACTCAGGTACGTAAGGGTCTTCCATATAATACGGGTAATCGGTTTCATAAAGTTCGGTTTCATTTACATGGAAGCTATGTTTCAAAGGGGGTGCGGTGCGCATGGTAACATCCGAGGGGAATGACGGTTGAGCAACTTGTTGTGGAGGTCTATAACCTTGTTGTTGACCGAATTGTTGAGGTCGCATAGGGGGTAACTGTTGTAAGCCTACTGGTCTATAGCCATAGGGTGCAGGGCGACCTGCTTGCGGGTTGAACTGCGGCCTGTATCCAAACTGTGTAGTCTGTACTGGACGATTTTGGAATTGATGCGGTATTGGAAATCTAGACTGGGGAATGCCAAATTTAAATTGAGGGATGCCGAATTTAAATTGATTTTGAGTATTTGTGTTTTGATTGGGCATAAAGGTTCGTGAACCAAAACCCTGGTTCTGAACAGGTAAATTATTGCCAAATTTGAACTGAGGTGTTGAGACAAATGAGGTGGATTGTTGCGGGGTAGGTACGAGGGGCGCTTGAGGCTTAGCAATCGCAGATGTGTTAGTTTTATTTTTAGCCTGATATTGTTCGTGAAAATTCACTTCCTCGAGTACCACGCTGAGGGCGTCCTCCAGCGTATTGGGTCCGTGGAGTCGTACAATCCTGACCATATTTTCCGGCAAGTTAAACAAGAAGACGTTAAGCGCCAATTTATTATAAATAGTAATTTTACTACTCCTCATTTGAACATCATCCAACAAGTTAACCTTAGCAATAAGGTTGGCCCTTATCGATTTCACACGGTTACAAAATTCTAAGTAAGTTTCACCTGTTTTTATCTTTAGCGATTCTAAAGTCATGGCAATGCACTCTTCACTGCGCGGATCCCCAAAGTGTATCTGCAGTAATTCCTTGAATTCCGCCCACGTCTCTACATCCGAACGCTCGCTAATCAACGCAGCTGCATTATCAGTAAGCCTGCTCGTGATTACTTGCATAACATACTCATTTTGAGCTTGATCACCTCGAAACCTTTCAATAATGTATTCACATTTCCTTAAAAATAAGTTTATGTGCCGTCCATCGCCATTAAACATAGGAATTATTTTAATAAATTCACTAGGAATGATCCTTAAATTGACCTCCGCCATGTCGGAAAATTGCTAGATTTACTTCGATCACTAAAATATTATATTACTTAATAGATTTTTATTTAAAAATGATGAATATCAATCTCAATGTTACAAGTAAGTATTACAATTTTCAATCTTAATACAGGTAAACTTAACTAAATTAACTAATTCAGATCACGTTTGAAATGAGAAAGGTTCGATCTCAAGTACACGTAGTAGGGATAGTAAGGAAGGCGAAAAGTTTTACTCACCATGCCCGAACGACACCCATCTCTGAATATATCCACTTCACAGTATAGTCCCGTAGTTGACAAATTTATTTGTTCGTAAGATTCGCTTAGTCCGTCGCTCCCGCACCTTTTTTCACAGCACCAGACGATTTTAGTCCAATTTTTACGCGAAATAGCGCGAGTAGCACGGGTAGAACAGCGAATCCTACCGGCTGCGCCAGTCAAGTTTAGGGAGCAGGGGATTAGTTTTTTAAAAAGACAAAAATTAGATTGTACTTCACTAATTTACTTTTATTAACTATGTGAGACGTGCGTACAAAGTTGGATGCGCGACACGAATGTCAATTGTGCTTAAACTAGTCTTACGCTAAGTGCTTATCTATGCAGAGGTTCCAGGAATTATGCCACCCTTGATGTGCTGATCAAGCATTCACGGCTATAGTGCCTACAGTCCTTAAGGGCTGGGCTGACATAACTATTTCGCTGTCGCGCTATCATATATATATAAATAAGCAGTTTTTTTTTACATGAATGCATATTGTACCATATTTGGCCAGTCAACTTAATACTACGTTACTGCATGTTGTACCAAATATGGTACACTGATATTATTGGGATTTTTCTCAGCTTTCCTAGTGTATTTAATTTTTTTCTTATTTTTCCTATGCTCTAAAAAGTACATTTTACCTAGTAAATTAATTTGAGCTTAATCAAAAAATCCATGCGGTAAAAGGTTAAGAAATGCTCATTCTTGTGCACTGAAATTGAGTACCTGGGGCGCGTGATATCTAATGGCGAAGTTCGACCCTCGCCGGGTAAGGTTCAAGCTTTAGTTAGATCTAGTCCGCCACGAAGTGTGAAGCAAGTACGCCAATTTCTGGGATTGGCAGGCTATTTCCGCAAATATATCCCAAATTACTTGACTAAGACGGCATGCATAGCGCGCTTAACTCGCAAGGAGGTTCCGTTTGTCTGGGAACATGAGCAAGAACTGTTTGTTTGTTTGTTTGCCTGCTTGCCTGCTTGCCTGCTTGCCTGCTTGCCTGCTTGCCTGCTTGCCTGCTTGCCTGCTTGCCTGCTTGCCTGCTTGCCTGCTTGCCTGCTTGCCTGCTTGCCTGCTTGCCTGCTTGCCTGCTTGCCTGCTTGCGTGCTTGCCTGGTTGCCTGCTTGCCTGCTTGCCTGCTTGCCTGCTTGCCTGCTTGCCTGCTTGCCTGCTTGCCTGCTTGCCTGCTTGCCTGCTTGCCTGCTTGCCTGCTTGCCTGCTTGCCTGCTTGCCTGCTTGCCTGCTTGCCTGCTTGCCTGCTTGCCTGCTTGCCTGCTTGCCTGCTTGCCTGCTTGCCTGCTTGCCTGCTTGCCTGCTTGCCTGCTTGCCTGCTTGCCTGCTTGCCTGCTTGCCTGCTTGCCTGCTTGCCTGCTTGCCTGCTTGCCTGCTTGCCTGTTTGTTTGTTTGTTTGTTTGTTTGTTTGTTTGTTTGTTTGTTTGTTTGTTTGTTTGTTTGTTACGTCATCATCCCCTATGTATAATGCTGACTACACCCCAACGCTGCACACGGCACTAATATATGACGCCATTGATGGCCTAGATTATTTCGCAATAGAAACTGGAAACTGCTGAAGCAGCGGCGCATCGGAAGCGCGTGTGACCTCGAAGACGAGCCCTGGGAACCACTTTGACACACGCATCGGTCGGGTCGAGTTGTGGATTAGTATTAAGTTAATTAAGTAAAACAGTGTATTTTTAAGTACATAAGTCATTGTTTGACGTGTATAGCACACAAACGGGTTCCCCGTGCTCCACTCCAACCCATCACTTCCTGGCAGAAACCTGATGTTCCCTTTGATACTGAAACAAAATATCTTTTGCTTACCTTTATAGGAAGGTAAAATAGACAAGGTGTTATGATAATACCGATATGTTTCAGAAAATTTATAAAGTGGTGTTTACCTGAAGGGCACAGCTAGATGTTATAGACCGGTGAGCATGAGACAAAGAAAACTCCCTTTGAATTCGTACAATGTATATTTTATAATATAATATTAAAGTACAACCATGGGCAGGTAAAAACCCTATGGAGGGAGACAGGTCGCGCTTTGGTCCGTCAGGTTAATTGCCACTCCGTAACAACCATGGGATATCACTATGTTTAAAACACTGTCCGTACACCTGTAGGCACCTCACTTACTCGAGGACCTCCGACTATCAGGCCTACCTGAGGCGTCCCGGTATACCGTACAGGGGTTGTGTTGAGGCCGGCTCAGGCCAGGGCGTGCTGGACGATGGCGGCGCAGCGGACCAACTGTTACGCAGCTGGCGGGCTGCACGTCCACCGGTCAACCTCGCAGTCCTTCACCGGGCCTTATCCGGAGTGTTGACAAAAGGAGAGGCGCGGCACATCCACATGCGCGCCGCACAAAGGAAAGCTTCGAAGTGCAAACAACCAAGGCAAGCTCCGCCGTAATGAAGCTTGAAATAACTTGCAAACGCAGAAGAAAACAGTAGGAATCTTCATTCACAAAACATTGTTGAAATCATCTGATCCAATCATAAACTTCTTCTTACATTAAACTAGCAAAACGTTAGACGTTAAAAACTTGCAAAAAAACGTTAAAACTTTAAAACGTTAAAAACTTAAAGAAAAAAAAACCCCATAGGTTCATCCGGGATAGTTGGGCATCGCTCGGATGAAACCTAAACCCACCCACTGGACCTTCGGCGATGGGATTTCAGTGATGTTGCATCTCGGTTAAGCTATTTCTATTAATCAAGACATCGGCTCTTGATGCCGCCGAAACATTGTGGCTTTAATTTGCCCACATTCGGGTTTCGGCAATGGAGTCTCCGGCGCTCTCGCGACGACCCCACTTTCCCAAAACCTGTCTCTCAGCTGAGCCAGCTGTCAGTCTGACACACGAACCAACAATGTTGCCAACCAAAATAAAATCTACCAAACCATAAATTCGCCGAATCAACGACAACAATCGATCGACTTGTTTGATCCCAAAATTTAAACAATATAATTATAATATATCAAAAATAAATGTTGCAGATAATTTTAATATACCAAATTTTGAAGAAAATAAAATAATTAAAAATATTCGGGCCCATCGATAACCCTGCAGCGCCATCTGTGATTTCCTGCGGGTAAAATATAAAAACAATGTTATATCGCCAGAAACCACAAGATGTCGCTACAAGGCTCGTTGGTCCGAAATGCTTCGTTACAATACCCCCCTACCCACGAGAGGTTTCGAACTGGGTGAGAAACACGGCTGCCCTCAGCCATAGAGCCTGGAGCGCACAACCAGTCTAAATTTAAAAAAAAAAAAAACTGTCTCTAAAGACGAGACGACAAAACAATTCTATGGACGTAACGAAGCACAACTCAAACTTATAAACAGCACAACCCTAAGCACAACAATTACCCCGACCTGTTATTCTTCACCATTCATTGATCACCTTTCACTTCTTTCATAAAGTAGCACCCAGTATCCATTTCACTGGATGTTACCCACAATCATACCCCTGTTGAGCTGACGACTCTCATAGTGTCACTCGATACCCCTATTCTAAAGACAAAGACAAAAAACAAAACAACAGTTGTTAGAGGCTTATTTAAGGAGTCACTACCCGCTCCGTCGAAAAGGGAAAATAAAACAAAGAGTAACCTAATAAGGTTCCCTAACTAAACTTAATTTACAACGGCTACTATAATGCCCATTAAAAAAATTTTGTTGACACGAGCAACGTAAATAATAAAAAACTATACTAAATATTTGGCTATAACCGCCTAAACAAAAAAACATAAAAACGCTATATTGAGCGTTCATAAAAACGCTGCGTTGCAGACGCTAGTGTGTATGGGCCTTATCAGTGCACCATAAACACACTAAAAAAAAAACATTAAACATAAAAACATTTATTGTTAAATGTAGTTATTTTAAAATCAAAAGACTACATAAAAAAAAACGTGTTTGTCATAAACAGGCTGTATAAATATACGTAGGTTGTTACTAGGTAGTTATGCCACCCCTAGCCCGAAGAACGGTGACAGTGCATGCTGCCTAGAACAGCATGTCAGCACATTCTGTAGACAGACCACCGCGGTGGCCTGACTCCCACGCTTTCCTCTTAGATTTAGCTAGAACTTTAAGTTAGCATTAAAATCATTCATGTAGCGCATCCGACTCTGTGCACATGTCTCGCCGTACTTTAAGTTTTATTTTAATATACATTTAACTAATTCAAATTCATTAGTTTCTTTTTAAAAATAGTGTCCCGCGCTCCCGAAACTTGACTGGCGCAGCCGGTAGGATCCGTGTCGTTACCGTGCGTGTGCTGCTTATAGGGCTCGAACTCGCCCTACGTGCGGTTTTTGGACTCAATATCGTCGTGTGTAAAAACTGTACCAGTGCAGTAAAGCGTCGGACCGGATCCTGCGAACCAAATAAATTTTGTCACACTTACGGGACACACTGAGTGTTCTAAGGCGACAGGACACTAAGGACATGGAAGCAGCCGGGGGTTGGTGAGTACGACTTTTCGCCTTCCTTCGCTTATCTTTGTTCCAATATTAATCTGAGATCGGACTTCTCTCAGTGATACGTACTCTGATTTTTTTACTAAAAATATAGAACTCAAAATCGTTCTTATTTTATATTTAAATAGTTACATTAATTACATTAAGATTATAGATAAGGTGTGTGCATGCTAGATTTAAGATTTTGTGTGATATAATTGATTTGATTGTGTTTTAAAATGGCGGAGGTCAATTTGATTCCGAGTGAATTTTCAAAAATTATACCCCTATTTAACGGAGACAAAAGACACCTGAATTTATTTATTCGTAAGTGCGAATATGTTATTGAAAAATTTAGAGGGAGCGATGCTCAGAATGCTTATATTATGCATACCATTACCAGCCGTCTTACTGATAATGCAGCGGCCCTTATCAGTGAGCGAGAGGACATCCGTACATGGGATGAATTCAAAACGCTATTGATTCAGCATTTCGGTGATCCTAGAACCGAAGAGAGTATAGCTATGCAATTAGAAGGTTTAAAAATCAAACCAAACCAATCCTATCATGAATTTTGTAACCATGTTCAATCGATTAGAGCAAACCTTATAGCTAAAGTTAATATAATAGATGACGAGAATATGCGGCAAAGCAAAATCACGATTTACAACAGATTAGCTTTAAATGTTTTTCTATTTAACTTGCCCGAGGAGATGCTACGCATTGTCCGATTAAAATCACCTGAAACATTAGAGGACGCCCTAAGTGTAGTGCTCGAGGAAGTGGATTTCCACGAACAATATCAGCGTAAAAATAAAACGAATAAGCCTCAAGTACCAGCAGTGCCCTTTAAATTTCCTTCTAATATATCTCATCCAAATATCCCTCAAAACCAAGGATTTGCTAAATACATAGGAAACATTCCTAACAATACTCAAACCAATTTTAAGTTTGGTATACCTGTTAACCGACAGTTCGGACCCCCTCAACAAAGTAACCAGCAGTTTGGCTATCGACCAAACTTACAAAATCAATATCAGCAGTTTGGTTACCGACCAAACCTACAGCAAAACAACCAACAATTTGGTTATCGCCCTATCCAACCCACCCCCTTTGGGTATAGACCACCTCAAGGCCTACAACAACTACCAGCGATGCGGCCCCAGCAGTTTGGACAGCAACAAACTATTAGACCTCCACAGCCAAATTTTTATTCCAAAAATTTTACTAATGATGTTTCCATGCGTACCGCTCCACAAAAAACAGGCCAAGGTTTTCGTGTAAATGAAACAGAATTATACAATGAGCATCCGATCGAATGTTTTGACACTTACACGGAGAGTTATCCCAGCCAGGCGGATCACTATCCGTATGCCTTCGATACGTATGAATGCGATGCGCCCACGCAAGACTACTCTTATCAATGCAATGATAAGGCGGAGCCACTAGATACGACTCGTACTCTCCATGGAGCGGAGGAGTCAAACGAGCAGCATGTTGAAAATTTTTACATACGGGCCTCAGTAGGGAAAGACAAATTATAGAAATAAATTGTGACGTCAAATTAAAATTACCGTACATTTATTTACCGGAAATTAACGCAAAGCTTATGATCGACACCGGTAGCACCCGTTCGTTCTTAAGCCCTCAAAAGGCCTACCAGTACTTTTTGCCACTAGTTATTCACGAACCGTTTGAAGTCGTAAGCACGCATGCCAGCTCAAGACATAATGAGGTTATTCATATTCCCCTAACACCAACTTTTAATACCACTGACCTTCATAAATTTTATCTGTATGAAGTAGACCCGAGATATGACGGTCTAATTGGTAATGACTTATTGACAAAAATTGAAGCCATTATTGACCTTAAAAATGCAGTACTGAAAACGAAAACCACAGACATCCCTATTGTTCACAATTTTACCGAGTACGTAATAAATCTTCCCCCACGAGCTGAAATGAGAGTAAAAGTGCCTACTGACTTATACTCAGGGCAAGCCATTTTAAATCATACAAAATTTTGTGATGGTGTGCGAATGCCTGATGCTCTAGTAACCTGCAACAAGGGTTACGCCACCACGGTTATTCAGAACACCTTAGAAAAGGGAATTGACATTGTTGTAACAGCCCCATTTCCGACAGCAGAATATAAAACAATTGATAATGACGTAAATTTTACAAGCGACGAGACACGCACCAGTGACATTTACTATGACAGCATACTTTTACAAAATTTGACAAAACTAAGACTGGACCATATGAGTACTGAAGAACGTGACTGTATTGTTCGTCTATGCAAAGAATATAAAGATATATTCTACAGCGATCAACTGCCACTGTCATTTTCTAGTCAAGTTAAGCACTTTATACGTACAAAAAATGAAGACCCAGTTTATACAAGACCTTATAGACAACCTCCTTTCCAATCTGAAGAAATTAAAAGACAAGTTGAAAAACTTTTACAGGACAATGTTATACGCGAATCCCACTCTCCTTGGAGTTCCCCGGTACATTTAGTGCCCAAAAAACGAGACGCCTCAGGTGAGATAAAATATAGGATGGTTATAGACTACAGACGTTTAAATGACTTGACAGTCGATGACAAATACCCCTTGCCGAATATAAACGATATCTTTGACAAACTTGGAAAGAGTTCTTACTTCACTACACTAGATCTTGCTAGTGGGTACCACCAGATTGAAGTGAATGAGGAGGACAGGCAAAAAACAGCTTTCAGTACGCAATTTGGCCACTATGAGTTCCTCCGCATGCCTTTTGGACTTAAAACCGCTCCAGCAACTTTTCAAAGAGCAATGGACAATGTGTTACGCGGGTTACAAGGCATCCATTGTTTGGTGTATTTGGATGATATAATTATATTTTCGGCCAGCTTACAGGAACACTTGGACAAATTACGAACTGTATTTGACAGACTGCGAAAGACTAATCTCAAGGTTCAGCTCGATAAATCTGAGTTCCTGAGAAAAGAAGTGCTTTATTTGGGACATACTATAACAAAAGACGGACTAAGACCCAATAATGATAAAATCACAGCAATTCAAAATTATCCTCTCCCCAAAACGACCACTGAAATCAAAAGCTTTTTAGGCTTAGTGGGATACTATCGACGATTTATTAAAGACTTTGCAAAATTGACACAACCATTAACAGCGTGTTTAAAAAAGCGAAACAGAATTACAATTGATCAGAAATATATTGAAGCTTTCGAGAAATGTAAAGAGCTCCTTACGAGTGCACCTTTGTTATAGTTTCCAGATCCTACTAAACCGTACATACTTACGACAGACGCTTCTGCAGTAGCTTTAGGCGCTGTACTTTCACAGGGCCCCATAGGACAAGACCAACCTATTGCGTACGCTAGTAGAACATTAAGCGACACTGAAACACGATACAGCACAATAGAGCGAGAGCTACTAGCCATAATTTGGGCCGTAAAACATTTTAGGCCATATCTTTATGGTCATAAATTTCGTATTTATACAGACCATAGACCACTTGCATGGCTCTATTCACTTAAAGATCCGAATAGCAAGTTGACTCGCTGGAGACTACGACTCCAAGAGTACGACTTTGAGGTTATCCATAAGAGCGGAAAGCAAAACACAAACGCTGATGCTCTCTCTCGCATAAAGATTAATGCTTTAGACTCTGACGATGACAATGACCGAGAATCCATGGTGGTTAACGTTGACGATGACCTAAAATCATTTATGAAAGAAATTGATGACAGAGTGGCTCAGTTAGGAAAAGAAAAGGATAATTCTGGCACCATAACTATTTCTGACTCATCGGCTACTATGACAATATCCGACATTGAAGAAATGGACTATCCTATTGTCTCTGACAAAAGTTCAACTGAAACAGCTCATTCGGGAACAGAACTCGAATCCCATGGTATTCCTATTCTACACGAGGCGATTGATACAAAGCCAAACCAAATTTTAGTCTACCAGTGGTTTAGGAACGAACTCCAAGTAAAAAATCTGTCTAACAAAAAGCAAAAAATTTTAGAAATCTTTTTACCCACAAACAATGACGAGTTAATAAAGAAATTTCTGAAGGAATACATCAGGCCAAATATTAAATATTTCATTTACTTTGAAAAGGAGACACACAGAAGGGATTTTTCGAAAATTATTATAGAATTGTTCAAGAAGGGATCGGTTGACTTCTATGAATGCACTGAAAGAGTGATTAATGTGGAAGATGAGAGAGAACAGAGAGCAATCATCGCCAAATACCATGAAGGAGCAACGTGCCATCGTGGTATCAAAGAAACTGCAGTCCGGATACGAAGAAACTACTATTGGGAAAATATGATGGAGATAACAGCAGCAGTCATCAACGCTTGCGAAGCGTGCAGGAAAATGAAATATGATAGAAAACCTCTTAAACCCGTATTACAACTTACGCAGACTCAAAATTCGCCATTTCAAGAGCTATTTATAGACCTTTTCTGTATTGAAGGAGTCTACTACCTAACACTTGTTGATGCTTTTAGTAGATTAGGTCAAGCGATCGAAATATCAAATCGTTCCACTCCCGAAGTTGTACGTGCTCTAATGAAGTATTTTACCTTTTATGGAATTCCAAAAAAAATATCTAGTGATCCAGGGACTGAATTTAATAACGAGTTAATGAAAGAGTTTATGGCCCTACATAAAATTGAACTTCACATTACTACGCCAAACAATCCAAATTCGACAGGCATAGTAGAACGATTTCATTCGACCTTAATAGACATTTACCGTCTTGCCAAATATGACCAAAAATATACTGATGCAGCCTCCATAATGACTTATTCTATTCTAGCTTATAATAACACCATTCATTCTACGACAGGCCTCGCACCCTTTGAAATAGTTTTCGGTCACACCAGTGTTAATCAGGCGTTTGATATAAATTTTGAAAAAACATATACCCAACAATTGCTAAAAGATCATCACAAGCGCATGAAATATTTATACAATTACATTAGTAAGGACATGTTAGAAAAGAAGGAAAAAATTAGGAAACAGAAAGGTGGCGAAGCTGTACCAAATTTAGAAGTAGGCGACATTATATTCAGTAAAGATATTAACACACGAAAAAGTAAAGATAAGGCCCGGTATCAAAAGGTAAAGGTAATAGGTCCAACAGATAGAAATGTCGTACCCGTACAAAGAGGCGCCAAGGAAACAAGGATTCCAATTAAAAATGTTAAACGTCCTCCACAGGTGGTGCTTAAGCCTGATGGTTCTGTACCTTCAGATGAGCCACAGCCTTCAACTTCAAAACATTAAGGACAACCCCGGGATATTGCCTGTCAAGTTGGGACAAGCATATCGACAAGAAGATAAATGGACAGTTATTAAAGTTTTAGATTTGAATGATATAAAGGAAACCCTTAAATTTAACGTTAATAAGTTTTTAGAGTTTGATAAATTGGTAGATGTTAATAAACCTTTTTCACATGAGTTTTATAATATAAGGTTACACGCGTATGATTTGTATAATATAACCATTAACAAATTCAGGCAACTTGTTCCGTCTAGCAGATTTAAGAGAGGCATCCTAAACCCTCTTGGTTCTTTAATAAAAGTAGTCACAGGGAATCTAGACCATGAAGACGCGATTAAATATGACAAATTGATCTCTGAACTTAAAGGCAATCAAATACATACAGAAAAGAAATTAATTATTGTATCTAAAATGTTAGATGGTTTAATAAATAGCACCGAGACATTACATAATAACACGTTAATATTAGACGAACGTCTTAAACGTATAGAAAAAATTGTTAAATACATAGCATCGAAAGAAAATAACTCCGTTTATAATACATATATGTTAAGCTTGTTCAAACTGTTCATTGGAAACTTCAGAACTATATACTTGACTATTAGTGAAATTGAAACTGTTTTAGCCTTGAGTAAAGTCTCAGTGTTACACCAATCCATCATAAATTCAGATGAGTTTCTCAAAATACTGGAATCTGTAGCCAAGTATGATAATTTAGTATATCCTGTAAACCTAAATAACTTGATAAAAATTGAAAAAACTATAGTTGTTAAGTCATATATGAAAGAAAATCAGATTACGTTCATTTTAGAAATTCCTTTAATAGATGGAAATATTTATAATTATTTTAAAATTTATTCATTACCCATGTTTAAGCCATCAACAAACCTTACCTATGTTATAATTCCTAAATATCCTTACCTTTTGGCGAAAGGTCCGAAATACCACCCCATCAACAGTCCCTGCGACGAGCTAGCCCCGGGACAGTTCCTGTGCAAGGAGAATGACCAGGTTATTTATCCTGAACGAACCTGTGTTGAGCAGCTGATGCGGTTTCATTCTAATCTCACCCTCTGCAGAGTTTACCCTGTCCACGTGGAAGATATCAAGATCCAGAGGATCGATCCTGCCAATTGGATTGTCTACACCAGGAGCAGCCAAATACTTACTGAAAAATGTAATGACGACACAATCAAAAGACAGATTCAGGGTACTTACCTTATTTCCAATGCTGAAGACTGCGAACTCTACATAGAGAACTTTAAATTAAACCGCCGGAGGTCCATTGCTGCCGATTTCCATTTCAAGGTTACACCCGTAATTGGTTTACCTAAGCCCGACTTCCTGAAGATGAACGTTACCACGGAATTATCTAAGGTGGACATTAAAGGCGTGTCTTTGGATAACTTGAAGCATCTCTCTAACGTATTAAACAGTGAAAGGTTTAACAGTGATATCAGTGAAAGTGAAATAATAGACACTCGTAGTGTGAGCTTAGCTACTATATTCCTTTATGTAATCTTAATTATAAGTATCATTACTATTATTATATGGAAATTTAAAGTTTTCAATTTTACACGAAATCACCAAGACTCAAAATCGTCGGATGATTTCGTGCTTGAGGAGGGAGGAGTTATGCCACCCCTAGCCCGAAGAACGGTGACAGTGCATGCTGCCTAGAACAGCATGTCAGCACATTCTGTAGACAGACCACCGCGGTGGCCTGACTCCCACGCTTTCCTCTTAGATTTAGCTAGAACTTTAAGTTAGCATTAAAATCATTCATGTAGCGCATCCGACTCTGTGCACATGTCTCGCCGTACTTTAAGTTTTATTTTAATATACATTTAACTAATTCAAATTCATTAGTTTCTTTTTAAAAATAGTGTCCCGCGCTCCCGAAACTTGACTAGGTCCTAATGACACAAGTAAACACACCAAAGTTTTATTTTTCTAAATTAAAATGTTATGAAAGCTAATTATGAAAAGGAAAAATACTGTAGCTTTCTTTATAAATGTAAATTTAGAAATTGAGCCAAATATACTGATCCAAGCCGGAAAAAATTGTTTTAAAAAAAAAATATGACTAGGGGAACACGGGGCAATTTGAAAATTAATTTTTTAAATCTTTTATATGCCAAGAACCTAAGTTCTTGCCACTAAATGAAACCAATTCGTATACTAAGGGTGACAAGACCTTTTTAACTACGCACTGCTCGTATTTTGGGGCAAGTTTCGAGGCTTTAAAATTTGCGGCGTCACTCTGTACGTACGTTTTTCGCCACACTACTTGCCCTTCGCGCAAAGTATTGACGTTACGGCGTCGCAGGTTGTAGTACTTCGCGTTCGTCGTGTGAGCCTTCTCGATATTATCCCGAACCTTTTTAAAAATATCCCGAAGGACCCCAAATTCACCCGCATACTCGTCCCTTGGCATAGAGACCTCGTATTCCCTTACGTCATTTTTATAAAAGGAACCGTTAATAATTGGTTCCCGGCCATGGACCAAAAAGAAAGGACTGAAACCAGTGGTTTCGTTCACCGCACTATTTATTGCAAATTGCACCTTAAATAAATGAAGATCCCATGTCCTATGATCGTCAGCTACATAAGACGAAACAGCTGTCATGACTGTTTTGTTGTACCTTTCCACCATGTTAATCTGTGGCGTGTACCTAGGCCCGTAGTGAACTCGTGGAATATTGTACTTCTTGGGAAGGCCACTGAATTCTGATCCCGTGAATTGAACCCCATTGTCGGTAATTACGGTTTCAGGAATCCCGTGAGCTAGAAGCACATAATTCTCAAAGTTTTTAGCTACTTATTTATTTATTTATTTATTTATTTATTTTATTGGAAGACCAACAGCTAATATTACAAAATAATAGTTCATATTAAAAAACAAACAGCCATTTACAGGTCCTCACCAATAGACACAACTTGACTAAAAAGAAAAATGCTATAAAGAGCACTTACAAAATAGGTAAACAAGAAATAATAATAATAATGTAATTAATATGGTAGAACACAATGCAAAAGGTTATTGATTTATTCAACGAAGAAACTCTGACTTAAGAGACGCCTTGCCGCAGTGCAACTAGTATTAAAAAGGTCAATGTCTAGATCACCTGCCAGTCTGTGCTACTGCAGCACTAGTCGCTCGACGAAGTGGAAATAACATGGTGTACTTTTAAAAACAGCATGTTACTACTAAAAGGTGCATGTAACCCGAACGTGATCGTGGAAGAGGTCCTACCAAATCTACGGATACAGCTTGAAACGGCCTATAGCACTGCTTAGGCTGACCCATGATCCCAGGAGTGAGTTTGGTCCTGTGCTTATAAGCGGAACAAATACTACATTTGTTGACAAAATCAAGCACGTCGCGGTACATTCCTGGCCAGAAATACCTCAAACACAACCTACGGTGCGTTTTAAACACTCCGAGGTGTGCCGAGGTCGGTGGTTCGTGGTTTTCGGACATGACCTGCAGACGGTTTGACTTTGGCACAACAATCTTCCAATCAAACTCCTGAGTCAGGGCATACTTACCCTTGCTGTATCGTAGAAGAGTACCATTTTCGACGCGATAATTGGGATATTTTTTGGGATAAGCCGTACATCCAGAGAAAACCTTATCATACCACTCATCACCGGTTCCTGCATTTGGAGCATCGATGGCATCCACATGCAGCAATCGTGAGAGGGCATCAGGGACGACATTATCCTTCCCTTTCCTATGCTCGATTTTAAAATTAAATTGGGATATCCTACAACTCCAACGAGCTAAGCGTCCCGTAGGATTCTCCAAATTCATGAACCACCTAAGTGAAGCGTGATCGGTTACGACGGTGAATGGTCTACTACCTAAATATGGTTCAAATTTTTCAACCGCGTACACAACTGCTAACGCCTCCCTTTCGGTAGCACTATAGTTACGTTCGTTTTTGTTAAGGGATCTGCTGATATAAGCGATAGGTCGGTCATGGCCATCAATATTCTGCGCTAACACACCTCCTACGCCAAAATTAGATGCATCGCAGTGAACTGAAAATGGTTTTCTAAAATCAGGGCAGGCTAAAATTGGAGCTGAAACTAAAGTGTTTTTTAAAGTAACAAAAGCGTTTTCTGCGTCTTGGTTCCAGATAAATTTAGTTTTTGAGCTGGTAAGAGCGTGTAAGGGTGCCGCAATGCTGGAGAAATTCCTAATAAACCTACGGTACCAAGAACAGACACCTAGAAAGGTTTTTAGTTCTTTCGGATTTTTGGGTACCGGGAACTCCAGAACAGCACGAACCTTATCGGGATCCGTCCTAAGCCCAAACTCATCCACTACATAACCCAGATATTTTAAAGAGCTACGGAAGAATTTGCTCTTCTCAAAGTTGATTGTTAAATTGGCGCTCTGTATTCTTTCGTGAAGCCTTTTTAAAAGAAGTATGTGCGTTTCTAGATCTTCAGCAACTACTATAATGTCGTCGATGTACACGAATATCATGCCTTTAGTTACGTCACTGCAGAAAGGATGTCCAAACAACATGTCCATGAGCCGTTGTTGGCGAGCAGGAGCTCCGCATAGGCCGAATGGCATAACTTTAAATTTAAACAACCCCCTACCAGGCACTGTGAAACTAGTCTTCTTCTGTGAGCTAGGGTCGAGTGGAATTTGCCAAAAGCTCGATTTAAAATCCACAGAACTGATGTACTTGGCATTCTTGAGGCTATCCAATATCTGGGGTATGTAGGGAATGGCATAAGCATCGCCTTTTGTCACAGAGTTGAGCCTCCGGCAGTCCAGACAAAATCGCCATGTACCGTCAGCTTTAGGAACCATAAGGACTGGATTGTTCCAAGGACTCTCGCTCGGGGCGACAACGTCCAGCTCCAGCATCTTGTCCAACTCCCTATGTAGTTCCTTCTGCTTTTCCGGTGACATGGGATAAGGTCTACACTTGACCGGTGGCGCAACCCCAGTGTCGATGACGTGCTGTGTAAGATGCGTCCTACCTAAACCCTTGCGCTCAAAAGAAATGTCATGAAATTGCGTTATCATAAGCTCCGCTAACTCCTTGTGGTCATTGGGAAGACTGTCATAAGCTTGTATAGAGTTGACTGGCATTTCTAAAAACTTTTGTGGACCTCTCATGTAGGAAACACTTTCAAAAATTTCTGGCATTAAATTGTATGCCCGCCAAAAGTCCACGCCTAAAATAACATTTAATTTAATACTGGGTATTATAAAAAAATTCAAAATTTTGGTTACTCCATTAAATGTAATGGGCATCATTAAAAATCCAATTGAAGTACACTGGGAACCATCCGCTACAGTAACATTAGTGTCTTTACCAGATTGTACTGTGAAACCTAATGACTCAAAATATGTATGTGCTCCATTACCTAAAATTGAAATTGCTGCACCTGAGTCCAGTAATCCGTAAATTGTCAAATCCAGGACATTAAGTTTCAAATATGGTCGAACGTCATCATCATTGGGCTCGAACAAAACGGAGCTAC
The DNA here is from genome assembly GCF_024362695.1 of Pectinophora gossypiella. Classification (NCBI taxonomy): domain Eukaryota; kingdom Metazoa; phylum Arthropoda; class Insecta; order Lepidoptera; family Gelechiidae; genus Pectinophora; species Pectinophora gossypiella. The sequence continues at coordinate 216,641 of NW_026063259.1, read as the reverse complement.
GTTGTTCAGCTTAAAAAAATTAGTTACTACTTGTAACCATTGTTTCCAATCCCCATCTTCGACCTTCGATGGAGGATCGGCGTTATTGTCCGAGCAAGCTAGTTTTTTGGGTTGTTACATTTTGGGCACGACCTTACCGTAAACCCTAAATGACCGCATTTAAAACATTTGACTGTCTTGTCCCTACACCTTGCGGTTGAGTGAGTAGACACCTTACATCTTTTACAAAAAACTGATTTGTTAGCCGCAGATTTTGTATTAGGATAACTACTAGGCTTTTCAATACTTGGCGGTTGTCGCTGCCTAAAAGTTTGAGCCTGAATTGGTGGCTGAACTGCCGAGACCTGTTCCGTTTCCCTAACATTGGCGGATTCGCTGACGGGCATTACATGTTTCGTTTTGCCTTTGTACACGAAATCATTATTTAAAATAGACTGCTTAGGTGGTTCGACAAACAGTTGTGTCATTTGTCGCGCAGATTCTATTTTTCGGCATTTTTCTTTTAATTCAGCTATCGTAGCTATGTCGTGCAATGCTAACTGCTCTCTAAAAACGGGCCTAATATTGTGCGTTAAAATTTCCAATTTGTCACTATCCGAAAGAGGTCGTTTCAATTGTGAAAACATACAGTTCATAACTGCAAAATAGATGTGTGTTGGTTCATCCTGTCCTTGGGTGCGAGCTCTAATCTCCCCCAGCAAACGATAATCAAAATCAACGGGTGCGAATTCTTGGACTAAAAGCTCACTCAATTCCTGCCAAGACGAAACCTGCTCCTTAACACCTCTGTACCATAGAAGACCTTGGTCCGAAAAGAAACAAAAGGCGGACCTGAAAAGTACATTGTCACTAACTCCGAACGCTGAGGCGCGTTCACTTATGGATTGCAAGAACGTATGTGGACTCGTACGGCCGTCGAACTTAATATTCCACTTCATTAAATTAATTGCTGAACCATCTGTCCCTTTTACCCGGTTTTCCTCTTCTGGGTCGATGACGTTTTTTGTTGTCAACAATTTCTCCAATGAGTGGCCGCAAGCTATAAGATTTTTATTCAGCTTCAATTTTATGTCCCTATCGACAGACTCCGTGCATACTACACGCTCAAGACGGTGATGAAGATGATTATATAAAGCCCTAGCACGCATAAGGTGATGACGTTCCCTAGACTTCACTGCTAAATCAAGTTTTGCCTGCAGCTCCTTCAGCTTTTCGGTGATGATTGGGAATTCTGCCTGTGGTCTTCGTTCATCATCCATTATTTCATCCGGAGAGAAACCAGTGATCAATTCCCTAAGCTGTTTCTTCAATTTGAGAACAGTATCAGCCGGTGCTTCAGCACGAATACTCACTTCATATATTAACTCATCACGGAGCAGTGAATGTAAATAAACCGTTTGGATATCCATGGTTGTGTTTCAGAGTTATAATTTCAAGATTGAAAAGAGGTTTGAAGTGAACTGAAGTAAAGGAGACGTTTCAAGAATGTATGGCGCCCAGGCCTGGACTGTGTACACTTATAATTTAAATCCGTCATTATTATCTATAAGTGTTTTAATTGTTATTTTGCCATATTTTGGCCTAGTTTTTTTGTACAAAATTATAAAATACAAGTAATGACAGTCATAACAAAAAAAAATAACCCTAGCGTCAGTCAGCTGTCATTTGTGACAGTGACATTTCATATGTTTTTGTTAGTACAAAAATAACAATAAATACAGCATTTTCTATTTCGATGCAAAAAACTAACCAATAGAATAAACCAATGCTTGGAAGTTCGCGGAGTACCTAGTTTTGCGCTAAAATCTAGAAAGGATGACAACGCGCAACTACGTCGTCGGCGGCCTAAACATCGCAGTTACCACGTAATGGATGCTGCGCTTCCTGGTCATCACCAGTCTCCACGACTCCCGACGCAACGTGGACTTGGCGACGTACTAACACGGCTGTCGGCCACACAGCGTGCCCGGCCTCATTGTACTGCTGGATGCCCCGTATTGGACGTGTGTACAACGGGGAATTTGTGATTAGTTAAATCAGTGACTAATTGGAAACAGATCAATTTCCAACTGCTTTTTAAACTGTAGCTAGACGCCGCTACAGTCCAAGATGTTGCAGTCAGGACAAACATCTGTGAAGATACCTAGCAGGTGCTCTTGTAGGTACATCTAACCAACATCTAAGATGCAAGATGATTGTGATTGCTAGAACTACTTACACCTCTCGTTCAATATTAATGATAATATGGGATTCTGACTTGTAAAAATAAAACAATAATACTCTTTATTTAATTATTTATTAGTTTTCCACATCCTCTCTTATTAAAATACCATCCAACAAAGGTGCCGGTGCTTCTATACTTTCTTGATGCCGAGCCCAACCTAAATACCATACAATGGCATCACATGAGCACAGCAACCAACAGCGCGGAGACTACAAACACAATTACAGTAGTATCCTACTATAATTTCATTCCAGGTCACACCTTGTCTCATCAACAATATATTTCTAAATTAGTGAATGTTTTTGAAAATTAGTACTGGTCCAGAAATTCCCAATTATATACAGATATGCTATATTTATGCTCCGCACAAATTCTTGAATTTTCCATAACAAGTATTTTTTTGGCTTTTTAATATTCTTGCGTTTAAACAGTCAGGAACTATAAAACATTCTGGATTTTGACACCCCGGTAAAAAACAACGGCCACTGGAATTTGTAGTATGCTGGAAGTTGTCCAGGTCATTGTTGCATAATATGATGTCACTTGACCTATGTTACTATGGCCTTGTTCTATTTGAAGATCTTCTCGTGCTTGAGCCAAACAGTTTGTGCAGACCAGGGCTTGCTGTGGCAACTGTAACAAATGTCAATTTTTTGTTAATTTTTTTATGTTACATCCATTATTAGCTATGAAATATTTGATTCTTTTTTAAAAGTATATTTGTATTGTATTATGAAAGAGAGATAAATTCAAAGTGAGTGCTCCCTAAATGTCTTTAATGACCTCTCTATGAAGGAGTAAGCAATGTATGTACTGCGATCTCGAGGCGGACAATATCTTCCACTGGCTAACAGTGCCTATTGTGGCAATCTGTACCTAATAGAGGAACTGTCATACTAAAAAAAGTTAAAAAAGTTAATACATATATTATTTACCTCACTGGGATAAATCCTTGCAGCCACTTCATCCCTCTCTGGACCTGTTAGTGTGTGTGATGCACTTTATTTGTTAATGAAAGACCGTTATCTTTGACCGGTTACAAATACAGCTGCAATTCTAAGTATTTGTATTGTTAGTTAAAAGTATTTATTATATTAGGTTTAAGTTCAAAACGGCGAAAACAAACTTAAAGCGCGGCGCGCGCTGTTGATTGACAACAATGACATGACACAAAGTAGGTACGTTTAGAAACTATAACTCCACACCATTTTCCAAAGATGATTTTAACAGTTTTAGATAACGGAATAATAAAAGTTCAATAATAATAGTAAAAGCAGTTGGTAGAAGGGTTTAACACTTTTGATTTTATGGTTATTTGTTTATTTTGATATTACAATAATTTATTACAAAACTGAACTTGACGTTCAGTTACATACTTCTGAACGAACTTGTAGTGTTGGTTTGTGTTGCCGTGTTGCCAATTGTGTCCTTTATTCAAATAAGATTTTGCTCATGTACAAAAAAAATACTATAATAATTCTTATTTTAGTATTTTTTATGTAATCCTTGTTTTTTTTTTCTATTTTTCATAAAGTGTACACAGTGCAGGCCAGATTTGAAACATCTCCTTTATGTTTCTAAATGTACCCGTCTGCCTCCAAAACTTATTTTCTAAATATGTACAAAATTTTCACAAAATATAAACCAAATAAGTGTAATTATCACACAACATCAATTCTCAGTCTATCCCTGTAAATAATTTTCAAAACAATAAAAGAAACAACAGTGTTTTATATTAATTTTGTTTAAGGTTATGTTTATATTAAGTAAATGTTTATTAAATAAACTTAAATAAAATTTTTCAAGTTGTAATATGTTATCAATCAATATGTAAAGATGGTAAAGGAAATTTACTACTGAATACTCAATAAAGTTGATGATGAAATACAGTTCTATAATTATTTCTATAAAAACAAATAAGCAAAACGTTTGCCAAGCAGCGGCAACCTGTCAAGATGATGATGAAACTAAGTTACTTAATATCAATTTCCACTCAATGTCCTGTTGTAAATGTTAAAAGAAATAACTAGAAAGTAATATATTATAATTGTTTTAAATGTGAAATTGTTTTTTTTTTTTTTAATTAAATATGTTAACAAAATTTTATTGTTGGTAAATTATTATAAGTCCAAAAATTTTACCCAAAAAAAAAACAATACTGATAAAAAAATTGCTAGTATGCATCAAATTATGTTACTAATTGTTTTTAGCCTGTAATTATACAAAAGGTTAAAAAAAATAAAGAAAACACAAATGTAGTAATAAAAATGACAATAAGCCCTAGACCAGTTTGGTCATAAAATTGGGTTTAAACTTATTGTACAAAATAAGTATTTAAGTTAGGTCTCTTTAGGAGGCCTAGAACCTTACTTATACTAAGAAACAGACACAACTTAACCGAGGCTGCTGAACACCGAGGAGTTTTAGTGAGTAGGAGTCTCAAATAACCCAGTCGCTTTCCCCGGGCGGCTGGGTATCCATGACGGTTTTCTCCTCGTTAAAAAAAAAAAAAAAAAAAAAGGATGCAACATAAACACAAACAATTCACACAAAATCCCATCACTTTTAATAATAAAAAAAAAATACACTGTTTTCACAAAATTTATTCTTAAAGTTTATGCCAACACCACTTATATTCTAAAATGGTTGTACAGAGCGACAATTTCACCAAAATGGGCGCCACTGAAACAAAATATCTTTTGCTTACCTTTATAGGAAGGTAAAATAGACAAGGTGTTATGATAATACCGATATGTTTCAGAAAATTTATAAAGTGGTGTTTACCTGAAGGGCACAGCTAGATGTTATAGACCGGTGAGCATGAGACAAAGAAAACTCCCTTTGAATTTGTACAATGTATATCTTTATCTTTATATTATATATAGCTACAAACCCACTGACTGACTCACTGACTGACTGACTCACTGACATAATTGTTCTCCCAGAAGGAGCGTCGGGGGGTAAAAATAATGTATGAGAAAAGTGATCGGGACCTCCCGGTGAGTATGGGAAAACTTCCAGATCTTGGAAAACTGCTCCGCATCAGGGAGACACCCTACGGCCTGGCGCAACTATCGCACCTGGAACAAATTTTTTTTCGCAAAACCTTTTTAAATCTTGGTCAAATTCTATTGTGGGTGAAAAAAAATCAAAATGGCGGAAAAACAAGATGGCCGCCATACAAAATTTTGTTTTTCCAGAAAATGTCTTGGAGGTAAAAACTGTGTATGGGGTTGTAATCGGAACGTCTTGTTGACTATGGAAATACTTCTCGATCTTTAAAAACTGCTCCGCATCAGGGCAGCACCCCACGGCCTGGCAAAACTATTGCTCCTGGAACGATTCTTTTTTCACGAAACCTATTTAAATCTTGGTCAAATTCAATCGCCCGTGAAAAAAAATCAAAATGGCGGAAAAACAAGATGGCCGCCATACAAATGTCATACAATAGCATTTGGATATATTGAGGTCGAGTTTATTAAATGAGCAATAATCTTGGAACCGAATCAGATCCTCTTGAAGATCCTTTGCATCAGAGAGATTGTTAATCAATTTTAAAATTTTCATATCGTCTGCAAATAATAGTATTTTAGAATGATGAAAGCATTTAATAACATCATTAATAAATATAACAAATAACAGAGGTCCCAGCAAAGATCCCTGAGGTACCCCTGAGGGTACTGATAACCAATTAGAAGAGTAGCCCTGCAGCACCACCGCCTGACTACGATTTTCAATATACGAGGAAAACCAACGATACAAGTCCCCATGTATGCCGGCACTTGCGAGTTTAGATAAGAGCACGTTATGGTCAATTCTGTCAAAACACTTGCTATAGTCAGTGTAAATGACATCTACTTGAGCACCATCTTCCATGCCCTTACTAATAAAATCGCTTGCCAATAGAAGGTTTGATGTGGTGGACCGGTCCCTTAAGAAACCATGTTGATTTTCACTAAAAGAACATTTTAGTGCGGCATATAGTTGATTGTAGACTAGTTTCTCGAGTAATTTCGCAAATAAACATAGTTTGGAAATAGGCCTATAGTTCACAACATGCATTTTGTCTCCTTTCTTCAGGACGGGAGTAATAAAGGCGGACTTCCAAATTTTTGGAACTGTACCCTCAGTGATGGAACGCGTAAATAAAATACTCAGAGGTATAACGAGGCTTTTTGCACAATTAACTATATAAATGGGTGGTATAAGATCAGGTCCACCAGACTTGGTCAGGTCGAGAGACTTCAAGAGTTTTAGGAGCTCCTCACGCGAAACTGAACAAGACGATATATTGCAAGAAGTGTCGTACCGAGTTGTATCAAGGAGAGAAGACTCAACTGCAGCTTCAGTCATTTCCAAAAAGGTAGAATGAAAGTAGTTAGAAAAAAGTTGACTTATGTCGGTACCTGTAACAGCAATATTATCATTGTATTTCATTCTACTCGGATAGGCTCCAGAGTCTTTTTTACTTTTAACGTAGGACCAAAATGCCTTCGGGTTTTTGATTATAGACTGCTCAATATGTGACATGTATGATTCAAAACTTTCTTTTTCTACAATTATAGCTCTCGCACGCAAAAACGAAAATGTCACGTAGTCGGACTTATTATTATATACTTTGTACTTACGATGAAACTTGGATTTCTCTTTGAGTATTTTAATGAGAGCTGAATTATACCAGGGAGGATATGAGGTTGGCTTGAGACATTTTTGCGGAATAAATTGGTCACGGAGTGAATATAACTTGTTATAAAAAATACTTACAGCGTGTTCTAAGGAACCTGAGCCAAGAAGTGATTGCCAGTCAGTATCATCCAGCTGCGATGATATTTGAGTATAATCGGCACGATAGAATAAATATTTACGCTGTGGCTTTACTTGTAGCTCATTTATTTGTGCAAAACTGGCTTCAATGCAGACAGACCTGTGATGATCATCTTCAGGTACTAACGGCAAGTTACAGCCGCGGACTGAGACCGACTCATTCGATAACACTAGGTCTAATATGCGCTCATTACAGTTTTTCTCACTATTATATTGACCAAGACCACAGGAATTCATAACATCCACAAAGTTTATAATATTATCACACAATATGTTAAAAGGCTGGAGGGCAGAACCCGAATTTAATAATTTCCACGAGATTTTATGCTCAAAATTAAAATCACCCATTACAATAAACTTGTCAAGTGGGTTCAGCATAATTATATCATTAAGTTTGTATGTAAAATTTTGCAATTGCGCGCTGTATGAATACCCCCTATTCTCATCACACAGATATAAAGTGCATATGTGGATATTATATGAAGTGTCAGGTCTGGAGCGCCGCAAAGAAACAGTCACCCAAATGTCTTCCGCTGAACTTCGCCAATCATGCCTCTCAACCACAGTAAAGTCTTTCCTTACTGCAATTAACACACCCCCTCCTAATGACTGACCAAGACGAGCGTAATTCCGATCACGTCTAAATACTAGATATCGTGCATCAAATAACTCTGAGTCACTAATACTATCTAATAGCCAAGTCTCAGTTATAGAAATAATATCATAATTATTTAGGTAAACATTCCGCAAGAAGTTACTTGTTTTTGTACGCACACCACGAACATTTTGGTGATATAAATTAAGCGAAACCACTGATGGATCTTACTATTAATATGTAGGTAAATACAAAATGATTCCCACTACAAGTAAACCCGTTAATAGATGGAATAGTTAGCACACACAATAATAAGTAATATAAGGCACCGTTTAAAGCATAAAATAGCATCAATACATCCATTATGAGTAGCACAAAAGGCGTTATCTCAGCCCGAGACCGGCCATCGGTATACAACTGCAGACCATTAAGCAATCGTAGCCGTTGTGTGATTAATATAAGGTGTAAATTGCAATAGATTGAAACAATTGCCCAGCAACTAAAGAAATAATAATTGAATATTATAACGACAGCGATTGTCAAACTTTGCTTACCATTACAAACCAATGAGATGGTATGAATTGTAACTTTAAGAAAATATAGCAGCAAGTAAATAATTTTGATCGCTTTGAGAGTCCAGGTCGTCTTCACACAAGTTTTGGCAGGTCCTTTTCGGTTTTGATGTTGAGTATGGGCGAAGTATCGTCTCTTCGTGCAAATATTTTGCAGTGTTTCACCCATACATATTGAAACCCCTTCTCTGTGGCAGTTTTCTTGACTTGGGTTAGAAGAGTCTTGTTCCTGAATGTCAGGTGATCGTTGACAAAAATTCTAACACGCTTATCCGTGAGTCCCATATCAGCAGCCATTAGAGGAGATGACTTGGCGGCAGATCTAGCTGCCGCCATAAAATCTTCCTTAACATAGCGGCTATTGAAACAAACGATCACTGGCTTCGACTGATTGGGGTCACGGGACTGCACCCGGGTGACAAAATTAATTTGGTTTGGGACGACTGGGTATTGGATCTTCTTACCGATGCCACAAACTAGATTTAGCAGATTTTCGTTTGCGCTTTGAGGAATTCCCTTTAACTCAACGTTTTGCATCCGTGACCATTGTTCTTTCTCCTGATTTTCATTCTCGATTCTATCAAGTTGAAGTTGAATCAGGTTCATTTGGTCTTTTTTAGCATTCTCCAGCTGTGTTAACCTATCCTCAGTCTTTTTAATTCTGGTAGAGAACTCTTCAATGACGGCGTTGGCTGCACTCACGGACGTTTTTAGTTCGCCGAGTTCGCTCCTGATCGCCCTGACTTCCTCAATTAACGACTCAAGAGGAGACATTTTCCCAGCTAAAGCCCTGATTTCCTGAAGAAGCAGGGCGTAGTTACTATCAGGCACGACATCAACAGGTCCAGCGACACTTGTAGTCTGAGCCGCACTCGGGGTCTGCACTGCTATTCCGGCCTGTCTGCATTTATGACACCTCCATGAAGATTTTCTTTCTTCTCCTAACTTCCTGTAGCCTACCTCCGTAATACCTGCACAATGATAGTGCAGGTCCTTAGAACACGCGTAACAATGTACTCCTTCTAATAACTGCTCGTCGCACTGATTACACACGCTTGAACTCATGATGAAGTTTGAGAAACTGTGGAAATGGTGTTACACCGAAACAGGAGCTTAGATAGTTGGACGCGCTCGCGTGCTACCACGGTTGTGACGAGACTGATGATTATGAAAACACTTCTCGGTTTTCGATAACTGCTCTGCATCAGGGAGACACCCTACGGCCTGGCCAAACTATCGCATCTAGAACATTATTTTTTCCACCAAGCCTATTAAAACCTTAGTCAAATTCAGTCGCCGGTGAAAAAAAATCAAAATGGCGGAAAAACAAGATGGCCGCCATACAAAATTTTGTTTTTCCAGAAAATGTCTCGGGGGTAAAAACGATGCATGGGGATGTAATCGGAAGATAATGTTGAGAATTTAAATACTGCTTAACCTTCGAAAACTGCTCCTCATCAGGGAGGCACCCTACGGCCTGGCGAAACTATCGGACCTGGATCAATTCTGTTTCCGCACAACGTATTTAAACCTCGGTCAAATTTTATCGCTGGTGAAAAAAATCAAAATGGCGGAAAATCAAGATGGCCGCTATACAAATTTTTCGTTTTTCCTCAAAATGCCTTGTGGGTAAAAATAATGTAAAGGGGTGTGATCGAAACGTCATGTCGAGTATGGAAATACGTCTGAGTATCCGATGTCTGCTTCGCATCAGGGAAACACCCTACTGCCTGGCGAAACTATCGCACCTGGAACTTTTTTGTTTTCACGAAACCTATTTAAATCTTGGTCAAGTTTTATCGCCGGTGAAAAAAAAAAAACAAAATGGCCGAAAGACAAGATGGCCGCCATATAAATTTTTGTTTTTCCAGAAAATGTCTCGGGTGTAAAAATTATGTATAGGGGTGTGATCGGAACGTCATCTTGGAAAACTGCTCCGCATTAGGGAGACACCCTACGGCCTGGCAAACCTATCGCACTTGGAACTTTTTTGTTTTCACGAAATCTATTTAAATCTTGGTCAAATTTTATCGACGGTGAAAAAAAAAACAAAATGGCGGAAAAACAAGATGGCCGCCATACAAAATTTTGTTTTTCCAGAAAGTGACTCGGGGGTAAAATTAATGCATAAAGAGTGTGATCAAAACTTCAAGTTGAATATAGAAATACTTCTCGAGCTCCAAAAACTGCTCCGCATCAGGGAGACACCCTACGGCCTGGCGAAACTATCGCACCTGCAACTTTTTTGTTTTCACGAAACCTATTTAAATCTTGGTCAAATTTTACCGCCGGTGAAAAAAAAAAAAAAACAAAATGGCCGAAAGACAAGATGGCCGCCATATAAATTTTTGTTTTTCCAGAAAATGTCTCGGGTGTAAAAATTATGTATAGGGGTGTGATCGGAACGTCATCTTGGAAAACTGCTCCGCATAAGGGAGACACCCTACGGCCTGGCGAAATTATCGCACCTGGAACTTTTTTGTTTTCACGAAACCTATTTAAATCTTGGTCAAATTTTATCGACGGTGAAAAAACAACAAAATGGCCGAAAAACAAGATGGCCGCCATATAAATATTTGTTTTTCCAGAAAATGTCTCGGGTGTAAAAATTATGTATAGGGGTGTGATCAGAACGTCATCTTGGAAAACTGCTCCGCATCAGGGAGACACCCTACGGCCTGGCAAAACTATAGCACCTAGAACTTTTGTGATTTCACGACACCTATTTAAGTCTTGGTCAAATTCTATCGCGGTAAAAAAATTGTGGTAAAACAAGACGCGCGAGCAGCTTGCTGCTAGCCAACCACGCGACATCTAGTTTTATAATATAATATTAAAGTACAACCATGGGCAGGTAAAAACCCTATGGAGGGAGACAGGTCGCGCTTTGGTCCGTCAGGTTAATTGCCACTCCGTAACAACCATGGGATATCACTATGTCTGACGGACAGTGTTTTAAACATAGTGATATCCCATGGTTGTTACGGAGTGGCAATTAACCTGACGGACCAAAGCGCGACCTGTCTCCCTCCATAGGGTTTTTACCTGCCCATGGTTGTACTTTAATATTATATTATAAAACTAGATGTCGCGTGGTTCGCGCGCAGCAAGCTGCGCGCGCGTCTTGTTTTCCCACAATTTTTTTACCGCGATAGAATTTGAACAAGACTTAAATAGGTGTCGTGAAATCACAAAAGTTCTAGGTGCTATAGTTTTGCCAGGCCGTAGGGTGTCTCCCTGATGCGGAGCAGTTTTCCAAGATGACGTTCTGATCACACCCCTATACATAATTTTTACACCCGAGACATTTTCTGGAAAAACAAAAATTTATATGGCGGCCATCTTGTCTTTCGGCCATTTTGTTTTTTTTTTTTCACCGGCGATAAAACTTGACCAAGATTTAAATAGGTTTCGTGAAAACAAAAAAGTTCCAGGTGCGATAGTTTCGCCAGGCAGTAGGGTGTTTCCCTGATGCGAAGCAGACATCGGATACTCAGACGTATTTCCATACTCGACATGACGTTTCGATCACACCCCTTTACATTATTTTTACCCACAAGGCATTTTGAGGAAAAACGAAAAATTTGTATAGCGGCCATCTTGATTTTCCGCCATTTTGATTTTTTTCACCAGCGATAAAATTTGACCGAGGTTTAAATACGTTGTGCGGAAACAGAATTGATCCAGGTCCGATAGTTTCGCCAGGCCGTAGGGTGCCTCCCTGATGAGGAGCAGTTTTCGAAGGTTAAGCAGTATTTAAATTCTCAACATTATCTTCCGATTACATCCCCATGCATCGTTTTTACCCCCGAGACATTTTCTGGAAAAACAAAATTTTGTATGGCGGCCATCTTGTTTTTCCGCCATTTTGATTTTTTTTCACCGGCGACTGAATTTGACTAAGGTTTTAATAGGCTTGGTGGAAAAAATAATGTTCTAGATGCGATAGTTTGGCCAGGCCGTAGGGTGTCTCCCTGATGCAGAGCAGTTATCGAAAACCGAGAAGTGTTTTCATAATCATCAGTCTCGTCACAACCGTGGTAGCACGCGAGCGCGTCCAACTATCTAAGCTCCTGTTTCGGTGTAACACCATTTCCACAGTTTCTCAAACTTCATCATGAGTTTAAGCGTGTGTAATCAGTGCGACGAGCAGTTATTAGAAGGAGTACATTGTTACGCGTGTTCTAAGGACCTGCACTATCATTGTGCAGGTATTACGGAGGTAGGCTACAGGAAGTTAGGAGAAGAAAGAAAATCTTCATGGAGGTGTCATAAATGCAGACAGGCCGGAATAGCAGTGCAGACCCCGAGTGCGGCTCAGACTACAAGTGTCGCTGGACCTGTTGATGTCGTGCCTGATAGTAACTACGCCCTGCTTCTTCAGGAAATCAGGGCTTTAGCTGGGAAAATGTCTCCTCTTGAGTCGTTAATTGAGGAAGTCAGGGCGATCAGGAGCGAACTCGGCGAACTAAAAACGTCCGTGAGTGCAGCCAACGCCGTCATTGAAGAGTTCTCTACCAGAATTAAAAAGACTGAGGATAGGTTAACACAGCTGGAGAATGCTAAAAAAGACCAAATGAACCTGATTCAACTTCAACTTGATAGAATCGAGAATGAAAATCAGGAGAAAGAACAATGGTCACGGATGCAAAACGTTGAGTTAAAGGGAATTCCTCAAAGCGCAAACGAAAATCTGCTAAATCTAGTTTGTGGCATCGGTAAGAAGATCCAATACCCAGTCGTCCCAAACCAAATTAATTTTGTCACCCGGGTGCAGTCCCGTGACCCCAATCAGTCGAAGCCAGTGATCGTTTGTTTCAATAGCCGCTATGTTAAGGAAGATTTTATGGCGGCAGCTAGATCTGCCGCCAAGTCATCTCCTCTAATGGCTGCTGATATGGGACTCACGGATAAGCGTGTTAGAATTTTTGTCAACGATCACCTGACATTCAGGAACAAGACTCTTCTAACCCAAGTCAAGAAAACTGCCACAGAGAAGGGGTTTCAATATGTATGGGTGAAACACTGCAAAATATTTGCACGAAGAGACGATACTTCGCCCATACTCAACATCAAAACCGAAAAGGACCTGCCAAAACTTGTGTGAAGACGACCTGGACTCTCAAAGCGATCAAAATTATTTACTTGCTGCTATATTTTCTTAAAGTTACAATTCATACCATCTCATTGGTTTGTAATGGTAAGCAAAGTTTGACAATCGCTGTCGTTATAATATTCAATTATTATTTCTTTAGTTGCTGGGCAATTGTTTCAATCTATTGCAATTTACACCTTATATTAATCACACAACGGCTACGATTGCTTAATGGTCTGCAGTTGTATACCGATGGCCGGTCTCGGGCTGAGATAACGCCTTTTGTGCTACTCATAATGGATGTATTGATGCTATTTTATGCTTTAAACGGTGCCTTATATTACTTATTATTGTGTGTGCTAACTATTCCATCTATTAACGGGTTTACTTGTAGTGGGAATCATTTTGTATTTACCTACATATTAATAGTAAGATCCATCAGTGGTTTCGCTTAATTTATATCACCAAAATGTTCGTGGTGTGCGTACAAAAACAAGTAACTTCTTGCGGAATGTTTACCTAAATAATTATGATATTATTTCTATAACTGAGACTTGGCTATTAGATAGTATTAGTGACTCAGAGTTATTTGATGCACGATATCTAGTATTTAGACGTGATCGGAATTACGCTCGTCTTGGTCAGTCATTAGGAGGGGGTGTGTTAATTGCAGTAAGGAAAGACTTTACTGTGGTTGAGAGGCATGATTGGCGAAGTTCAGCGGAAGACATTTGGGTGACTGTTTCTTTGCGGCGCTCCAGACCTGACACTTCATATAATATCCACATATGCACTTTATATCTGTGTGATGAGAATAGGGGGTATTCATACAGCGCGCAATTGCAAAATTTTACATACAAACTTAATGATATAATTATGCTGAACCCACTTGACAAGTTTATTGTAATGGGTGATTTTAATTTTGAGCATAAAATCTCGTGGAAATTATTAAATTCGGGTTCTGCCCTCCAGCCTTTTAACATATTGTGTGATAATATTATAAACTTTGTGGATGTTATGAATTCCTGTGGTCTTGGTCAATATAATAGTGAGAAAAACTGTAATGAGCGCATATTAGACCTAGTGTTATCGAATGAGTCGGTCTCAGTCCGCGGCTGTAACTTGCCGTTAGTACCTGAAGATGATCATCACAGGTCTGTCTGCATTGAAGCCAGTTTTGCACAAATAAATGAGCTACAAGTAAAGCCACAGCGTAAATATTTATTCTATCGTGCCGATTATACTCAAATATCATCGCAGCTGGATGATACTGACTGGCAATCACTTCTTGGCTCAGGTTCCTTAGAACACGCTGTAAGTATTTTTTATAACAAGTTATATTCACTCCGTGACCAATTTATTCCGCAAAAATGTCTCAAGCCAACCTCATATCCTCCCTGGTATAATTCAGCTCTCATTAAAATACTCAAAGAGAAATCCAAGTTTCATCGTAAGTACAAAGTATATAATAATAAGTCCGACTACGTGACATTTTCGTTTTTGCGTGCGAGAGCTATAATTGTAGAAAAAGAAAGTTTTGAATCATACATGTCACATATTGAGCAGTCTATAATCAAAAACCCGAAGGCATTTTGGTCCTACGTTAAAAGTAAAAAAGACTCTGGAGCCTATCCGAGTAGAATGAAATACAATGATAATATTGCTGTTACAGGTACCGACATAAGTCAACTTTTTTCTAACTACTTTCATTCTACCTTTTTGGAAATGACTGAAGCTGCAGTTGAGTCTTCTCTCCTTGATACAACTCGGTACGACACTTCTTGCAATATATCGTCTTGTTCAGTTTCGCGTGAGGAGCTCCTAAAACTCTTGAAGTCTCTCGACCTGACCAAGTCTGGTGGACCTGATCTTATACCACCCATTTATATAGTTAATTGTGCAAAAAGCCTCGTTATACCTCTGAGTATTTTATTTACGCGTTCCATCACTGAGGGTACAGTTCCAAAAATTTGGAAGTCCGCCTTTATTACTCCCGTCCTGAAGAAAGGAGACAAAATGCATGTTGTGAACTATAGGCCTATTTCCAAACTATGTTTATTTGCGAAATTACTCGAGAAACTAGTCTACAATCAACTATATGCCGCACTAAAATGTTCTTTTAGTGAAAATCAACATGGTTTCTTAAGGGACCGGTCCACCACATCAAACCTTCTATTGGCAAGCGATTTTATTAGTAAGGGCATGGAAGATGGTGCTCAAGTAGATGTCATTTACACTGACTATAGCAAGTGTTTTGACAGAATTGACCATAACGTGCTCTTATCTAAACTCGCAAGTGCCGGCATACATGGGGACTTGTATCGTTGGTTTTCCTCGTATATTGAAAATCGTAGTCAGGCGGTGGTGCTGCAGGGCTACTCTTCTAATTGGTTATCAGTACCCTCAGGGGTACCTCAGGGATCTTTGCTGGGACCTCTGTTATTTGTTATATTTATTAATGATGTTATTAAATGCTTTCATCATTCTAAAATACTATTATTTGCAGACGATATGAAAATTTTAAAATTGATTAACAATCTCTCTGATGCAAAGGATCTTCAAGAGGATCTGATTCGGTTCCAAGATTATTGCTCATTTAATAAACTCGACCTCAATATATCCAAATGCTATTGTATGACATTTGTATGGCGGCCATCTTGTTTTTCCGCCATTTTGATTTTTTTTCACGGGCGATTGAATTTGACCAAGATTTAAATAGGTTTCGTGAAAAAAGAATCGTTCCAGGAGCAATAGTTTTGCCAGGCCGTGGGGTGCTGCCCTGATGCGAAGCAGTTTTTAAAGATCGAGAAGTATTTCCATAGTCAACAAGACGTTCCGATTACAACCCCATACACAGTTTTTACCTCCAAGACATTTTCTGGAAAAACAAAATTTTGTATGGCGGCCATCTTGTTTTTCCGCCATTTTGATTTTTTTTCACCCACAATAGAATTTGACCAAGATTTAAAAAGGTTTTGCGAAAAAAAATTTGTTCCAGGTGCGATAGTTGCGCCAGGCCGTAGGGTGTCTCCCTGATGCGGAGCAGTTTTCCAAGATCTGGAAGTTTTCCCATACTCACCGGGAGGTCCCGATCACTTTTCTCATACATTATTTTTACCCCCCGACGCTCCTTCTGGGAGAACAATTATGTCAGTGAGTCAGTCAGTCAGTGAGTCAGTCAGTGGGTTTGTAGCTATATATAATATAAAGATAAAGATATACATTGTACAAATTCAAAGGGAGTTTTCTTTGTCTCATGCTCACCGGTCTATAACATCTAGCTGTGCCCTTCAGGTAAACACCACTTTATAAATTTTCTGAAACATATCGGTATTATCATAACACCTTGTCTATTTTACCTTCCTATAAAGGTAAGCAAAAGATATTTTGTTTCAGTGGCGCCCATTTTGGTGAAATTGTCGCTCTGTACAACCATTTTAGAATATAAGTGGTGTTGGCATAAACTTTAAGAATAAATTTTGTGAAAACAGTGTATTTTTTTTTTATTATTAAAAGTGATGGGATTTTGTGTGAATTGTTTGTGTTTATGTTGCATCCTTTTTTTTTTTTTTTTTTTTTAACGAGGAGAAAACCGTCATGGAAACCCACCCGCCCGGGGAAAGCGACTGGGTTATGTGAGACTCCAACTCACTAAAACACCTCGGTGTTCAGCAGCCTCGGTTAAGTTGTGTCTGTTTCTTAGTATAAGTAAGGTTCTAGGCCTCCTAAAGAGACCTAACTTAAATACTTATTTTGTACAATAAGTTTAAACCCAATTTTATGACCAAACTGGTCTAGGGCTTATTGTCATTTTTATTACTACATTTGTGTTTTCTTTATTTTTTTTAACCTTTTGTATAATTACAGGCTAAAAACAATTAGTAACATAATTTGATGCATACTAGCAATTTTTTTATCAGTATTGTTTTTTTTTTGGGTAAAATTTTTGGACTTATAATAATTTACCAACAATAAAATTTTGTTAACATATTTAATTAAAAAAAAAAAAACAATTTCACATTTAAAACAATTATAATATATTACTTTCTAGTTATTTCTTTTAACATTTACAACAGGACATTGAGTGGAAATTGATATTAAGTAACTTAGTTTCATCATCATCTTGACAGGTTGCCGCTGCTTGGCAAACGTTTTGCTTATTTGTTTTTATAGAAATAATTATAGAACTGTATTTCATCATCAACTTTATTGAGTATTCAGTAGTAAATTTCCTTTACCATCTTTACATATTGATTGATAACATATTACAACTTGAAAAATTTTATTTAAGTTTATTTAATAAACATTTACTTAATATAAACATAACCTTAAACAAAATTAATATAAAACACTGTTGTTTCTTTTATTGTTTTGAAAATTATTTACAGGGATAGACTGAGAATTGATGTTGTGTGATAATTACACTTATTTGGTTTATATTTTGTGAAAATTTTGTACATATTTAGAAAATAAGTTTTGGAGGCAGACGGGTACATTTAGAAACATAAAGGAGATGTTTCAAATCTGGCCTGCACTGTGTACACTTTATGAAAAATAGAAAAAAAAAACAAGGATTACATAAAAAATACTAAAATAAGAATTATTATAGTATTTTTTTTGTACATGAGCAAAATCTTATTTGAATAAAGGACACAATTGGCAACACGGCAACACAAACCAACACTACAAGTTCGTTCAGAAGTATGTAACTGAACGTCAAGTTCAGTTTTGTAATAAATTATTGTAATATCAAAATAAACAAATAACCATAAAATCAAAAGTGTTAAACCCTTCTACCAACTGCTTTTACTATTATTATTGAACTTTTATTATTCCGTTATCTAAAACTGTTAAAATCATCTTTGGAAAATGGTGTGGAGTTATAGTTTCTAAACGTACCTACTTTGTGTCATGTCATTGTTGTCAATCAACAGCGCGCGCCGCGCTTTAAGTTTGTTTTCGCCGTTTTGAACTTAAACCTAATATAATAAATACTTTTAACTAACAATACAAATACTTAGAATTGCAGCTGTATTTGTAACCGGTCAAAGATAACGGTCTTTCATTAACAAATAAAGTGCATCACACACACTAACAGGTCCAGAGAGGGATGAAGTGGCTGCAAGGATTTATCCCAGTGAGGTAAATAATATATGTATTAACTTTTTTAACTTTTTTTAGTATGACAGTTCCTCTATTAGGTACAGATTGCCACAATAGGCACTGTTAGCCAGTGGAAGATATTGTCCGCCTCGAGATCGCAGTACATACATTGCTTACTCCTTCATAGAGAGGTCATTAAAGACATTTAGGGAGCACTCACTTTGAATTTATCTCTCTTTCATAATACAATACAAATATACTTTTAAAAAAGAATCAAATATTTCATAGCTAATAATGGATGTAACATAAAAAAATTAACAAAAAATTGACATTTGTTACAGTTGCCACAGCAAGCCCTGGTCTGCACAAACTGTTTGGCTCAAGCACGAGAAGATCTTCAAATAGAACAAGGCCATAGTAACATAGGTCAAGTGACATCATATTATGCAACAATGACCTGGACAACTTCCAGCATACTACAAATTCCAGTGGCCGTTGTTTTTTACCGGGGTGTCAAAATCCAGAATGTTTTATAGTTCCTGACTGTTTAAACGCAAGAATATTAAAAAGCCAAAAAAATACTTGTTATGGAAAATTCAAGAATTTGTGCGGAGCATAAATATAGCATATCTGTATATAATTGGGAATTTCTGGACCAGTACTAATTTTCAAAAACATTCACTAATTTAGAAATATATTGTTGATGAGACAAGGTGTGACCTGGAATGAAATTATAGTAGGATACTACTGTAATTGTGTTTGTAGTCTCCGCGCTGTTGGTTGCTGTGCTCATGTGATGCCATTGTATGGTATTTAGGTTGGGCTCGGCATCAAGAAAGTATAGAAGCACCGGCACCTTTGTTGGATGGTATTTTAATAAGAGAGGATGTGGAAAACTAATAAATAATTAAATAAAGAGTATTATTGTTTTATTTTTACAAGTCAGAATCCCATATTATCATTAATATTGAACGAGAGGTGTAAGTAGTTCTAGCAATCACAATCATCTTGCATCTTAGATGTTGGTTAGATGTACCTACAAGAGCACCTGCTAGGTATCTTCACAGATGTTTGTCCTGACTGCAACATCTTGGACTGTAGCGGCGTCTAGCTACAGTTTAAAAAGCAGTTGGAAATTGATCTGTTTCCAATTAGTCACTGATTTAACTAATCACAAATTCCCCGTTGTACACACGTCCAATACGGGGCATCCAGCAGTACAATGAGGCCGGGCACGCTGTGTGGCCGACAGCCGTGTTAGTACGTCGCCAAGTCCACGTTGCGTCGGGAGTCGTGGAGACTGGTGATGACCAGGAAGCGCAGCATCCATTACGTGGTAACTGCGATGTTTAGGCCGCCGACGACGTAGTTGCGCGTTGTCATCCTTTCTAGATTTTAGCGCAAAACTAGGTACTCCGCGAACTTCCAAGCATTGGTTTATTCTATTGGTTAGTTTTTTGCATCGAAATAGAAAATGCTGTATTTATTGTTATTTTTGTACTAACAAAAACATATGAAATGTCACTGTCACAAATGACAGCTGACTGACGCTAGGGTTATTTTTTTTTGTTATGACTGTCATTACTTGTATTTTATAATTTTGTACAAAAAAACTAGGCCAAAATATGGCAAAATAACAATTAAAACACTTATAGATAATAATGACGGATTTAAATTATAAGTGTACACAGTCCAGGCCTGGGCGCCATACATTCTTGAAACGTCTCCTTTACTTCAGTTCACTTCAAACCTCTTTTCAATCTTGAAATTATAACTCTGAAACACAACCATGGATATCCAAACGGTTTATTTACATTCACTGCTCCGTGATGAGTTAATATATGAAGTGAGTATTCGTGCTGAAGCACCGGCTGATACTGTTCTCAAATTGAAGAAACAGCTTAGGGAATTGATCACTGGTTTCTCTCCGGATGAAATAATGGATGATGAACGAAGACCACAGGCAGAATTCCCAATCATCACCGAAAAGCTGAAGGAGCTGCAGGCAAAACTTGATTTAGCAGTGAAGTCTAGGGAACGTCATCACCTTATGCGTGCTAGGGCTTTATATAATCATCTTCATCACCGTCTTGAGCGTGTAGTATGCACGGAGTCTGTCGATAGGGACATAAAATTGAAGCTGAATAAAAATCTTATAGCTTGCGGCCACTCATTGGAGAAATTGTTGACAACAAAAAACGTCATCGACCCAGAAGAGGAAAACCGGGTAAAAGGGACAGATGGTTCAGCAATTAATTTAATGAAGTGGAATATTAAGTTCGACGGCCGTACGAGTCCACATACGTTCTTGCAATCCATAAGTGAACGCGCCTCAGCGTTCGGAGTTAGTGACAATGTACTTTTCAGGTCCGCCTTTTGTTTCTTTTCGGACCAAGGTCTTCTATGGTACAGAGGTGTTAAGGAGCAGGTTTCGTCTTGGCAGGAATTGAGTGAGCTTTTAGTCCAAGAATTCGCACCCGTTGATTTTGATTATCGTTTGCTGGGGGAGATTAGAGCTCGCACCCAAGGACAGGATGAACCAACACACATCTATTTTGCAGTTATGAACTGTATGTTTTCACAATTGAAACGACCTCTTTCGGATAGTGACAAATTGGAAATTTTAACGCACAATATTAGGCCCGTTTTTAGAGAGCAGTTAGCATTGCACGACATAGCTACGATAGCTGAATTAAAAGAAAAATGCCGAAAAATAGAATCTGCGCGACAAATGACACAACTGTTTGTCGAACCACCTAAGCAGTCTATTTTAAATAATGATTTCGTGTACAAAGGCAAAACGAAACATGTAATGCCCGTCAGCGAATCCGCCAATGTTAGGGAAACGGAACAGGTCTCGGCAGTTCAGCCACCAATTCAGGCTCAAACTTTTAGGCAGCGACAACCGCCAAGTATTGAAAAGCCTAGTAGTTATCCTAATACAAAATCTGCGGCTAACAAATCAGTTTTTTGTAAAAGATGTAAGGTGTCTACTCACTCAACCGCAAGGTGTAGGGACAAGACAGTCAAATGTTTTAAATGCGGTCATTTAGGGTTTACGGTAAGGTCGTGCCCAAAATGTAACAACCCAAAAAACTAGCTTGCTCGGACAATAACGCCGATCCTCCATCGAAGGTCGAAGATGGGGATTGGAAACAATGGTTACAAGTAGTAACTAATTTTTTTAAGCTGAACAACGTAGCTCCGTTTTGTTCGAGCCCAATGATGATGACGTTCGACCATATTTGAAACTTAATGTCCTGGATTTGACAATTTACGGATTACTGGACTCAGGTGCAGCAATTTCAATTTTAGGTAATGGAGCACATACATATTTTGAGTCATTAGGTTTCACAGTACAATCTGGTAAAGACACTAATGTTACTGTAGCGGATGGTTCCCAGTGTACTTCAATTGGATTTTTAATGATGCCCATTACATTTAATGGAGTAACCAAAATTTTGAATTTTTTTATAATACCCAGTATTAAATTAAATGTTATTTTAGGCGTGGACTTTTGGCGGGCATACAATTTAATGCCAGAAATTTTTGAAAGTGTTTCCTACATGAGAGGTCCACAAAAGTTTTTAGAAATGCCAGTCAACTCTATACAAGCTTATGACAGTCTTCCCAATGACCACAAGGAGTTAGCGGAGCTTATGATAACGCAATTTCATGACATTTCTTTTGAGCGCAAGGGTTTAGGTAGGACGCATCTTACACAGCACGTCATCGACACTGGGGTTGCGCCACCGGTCAAGTGTAGACCTTATCCCATGTCACCGGAAAAGCAGAAGGAACTACATAGGGAGTTGGACAAGATGCTGGAGCTGGACGTTGTCGCCCCGAGCGAGAGTCCTTGGAACAATCCAGTCCTTATGGTTCCTAAAGCTGACGGTACATGGCGATTTTGTCTGGACTGCCGGAGGCTCAACTCTGTGACAAAAGGCGATGCTTATGCCATTCCCTACATACCCCAGATATTGGATAGCCTCAAGAATGCCAAGTACATCAGTTCTGTGGATTTTAAATCGAGCTTTTGGCAAATTCCACTCGACCCTAGCTCACAGAAGAAGACTAGTTTCACAGTGCCTGGTAGGGGGTTGTTTAAATTTAAAGTTATGCCATTCGGCCTATGCGGAGCTCCTGCTCGCCAACAACGGCTCATGGACATGTTGTTTGGACATCCTTTCTGCAGTGACGTAACTAAAGGCATGATATTCGTGTACATCGACGACATTATAGTAGTTGCTGAAGATCTAGAAACGCACATACTTCTTTTAAAAAGGCTTCACGAAAGAATACAGAGCGCCAATTTAACAATCAACTTTGAGAAGAGCAAATTCTTCCGTAGCTCTTTAAAATATCTGGGTTATGTAGTGGATGAGTTTGGGCTTAGGACGGATCCCGATAAGGTTCGTGCTGTTCTGGAGTTCCCGGTACCCAAAAATCCGAAAGAACTAAAAACCTTTCTAGGTGTCTGTTCTTGGTACCGTAGGTTTATTAGGAATTTCTCCAGCATTGCGGCACCCTTACACGCTCTTACCAGCTCAAAAACTAAATTTATCTGGAACCAAGACGCAGAAAACGCTTTTGTTACTTTAAAAAACACTTTAGTTTCAGCTCCAATTTTAGCCTGCCCTGATTTTAGAAAACCATTTTCAGTTCACTGCGATGCATCTAATTTTGGCGTAGGAGGTGTGTTAGCGCAGAATATTGATGGCCATGACCGACCTATCGCTTATATCAGCAGATCCCTTAACAAAAACGAACGTAACTATAGTGCTACCGAAAGGGAGGCGTTAGCAGTTGTGTACGCGGTTGAAAAATTTGAACCATATTTAGGTAGTAGACCATTCACCGTCGTAACCGATCACGCTTCACTTAGGTGGTTCATGAATTTGGAGAATCCTACGGGACGCTTAGCTCGTTGGAGTTGTAGGATATCCCAATTTAATTTTAAAATCGAGCATAGGAAAGGGAAGGATAATGTCGTCCCTGATGCCCTCTCACGATTGCTGCATGTGGATGCCATCGATGCTCCAAATGCAGGAACCGGTGATGAGTGGTATGATAAGGTTTTCTCTGGATGTACGGCTTATCCCAAAAAATATCCCAATTATCGCGTCGAAAATGGTACTCTTCTACGATACAGCAAGGGTAAGTATGCCCTGACTCAGGAGTTTGATTGGAAGATTGTTGTGCCAAAGTCAAACCGTCTGCAGGTCATGTCCGAAAACCACGAACCACCGACCTCGGCACACCTCGGAGTGTTTAAAACGCACCGTAGGTTGTGTTTGAGGTATTTCTGGCCAGGAATGTACCGCGACGTGCTTGATTTTGTCAACAAATGTAGTATTTGTTCCGCTTATAAGCACAGGACCAAACTCACTCCTGGGATCATGGGTCAGCCTAAGCAGTGCTATAGGCCGTTTCAAGCTGTATCCGTAGATTTGGTAGGACCTCTTCCACGATCACGTTCGGGTTACATGCACCTTTTAGTAGTAACATGCTGTTTTTAAAAGTACACCATGTTATTTCCACTTCGTCGAGCGACTAGTGCTGCAGTAGCACAGACTGGCAGGTGATCTAGACATTGACCTTTTTAATACTAGTTGCACTGCGGCAAGGCGTCTCTTAAGTCAGAGTTTCTTCGTTGAATAAATCAATAACCTTTTGCATTGTGTTCTACCATATTAATTACATTATTATTATTATTTCTTGTTTACCTATTTTGTAAGTGCTCTTTATAGCATTTTTCTTTTTAGTCAAGTTGTGTCTATTGGTGAGGACCTGTAAATGGCTGTTTGTTTTTTAATATGAACTATTATTTTGTAATATTAGCTGTTGGTCTTCCAATAAAATAAATAAATAAATAAATAAATAAATAAGTAGCTAAAAACTTTGAGAATTATGTGCTTCTAGCTCACGGGATTCCTGAAACCGTAATTACCGACAATGGGGTTCAATTCACGGGATCAGAATTCAGTGGCCTTCTCAAGAAGTACAATATTCCACGAGTTCACTACGGGCCTAGGTACACGCCACAGATTAACATGGTGGAAAGGTACAACAAAACAGTCATGACAGCTGTTTCGTCTTATGTAGCTGACGATCATAGGACATGGGATCTTCATTTATTTAAGGTGCAATTTGCAATAAATAGTGCGGTGAACGAAACCACTGGTTTCAGTCCTTTCTTTTTGGTCCATGGCCGGGAACCAATTATTAACGGTTCCTTTTATAAAAATGACGTAAGGGAATACGAGGTCTCTATGCCAAGGGACGAGTATGCGGGTGAATTTGGGGTCCTTCGGGATATTTTTAAAAAGGTTCGGGATAATATCGAGAAGGCTCACACGACGAACGCGAAGTACTACAACCTGCGACGCCGTAACGTCAATACTTTGCGCGAAGGGCAAGTAGTGTGGCGAAAAACGTACGTACAGAGTGACGCCGCAAATTTTAAAGCCTCGAAACTTGCCCCAAAATACGAGCAGTGCGTAGTTAAAAAGGTCTTGTCACCCTTAGTATACGAATTGGTTTCATTTAGTGGCAAGAACTTAGGTTCTTGGCATATAAAAGATTTAAAAAATTAATTTTCAAATTGCCCCGTGTTCCCCTAGTCATATTTTTTTTTTAAAACAATTTTTTCCGGCTTGGATCAGTATATTTGGCTCAATTTCTAAATTTACATTTATAAAGAAAGCTACAGTATTTTTCCTTTTCATAATTAGCTTTCATAACATTTTAATTTAGAAAAATAAAACTTTGGTGTGTTTACTTGTGTCGTTAGGACCTAGTAACAACCTACGTATATTTATACAGCCTGTTTATGACAAACACGTTTTTTTTATGTAAGTAGTCTTTTGATTTTAAAATAACTACATTTAACAATAAATGTTTAATGTTTTTTTTTTTTAATTGTGTTTATGGTGCACTGATAAGGCCCATACACACTAGCGTCTGCAACGCAGCGTTTTTATGAACGCTCAATATAGCGTTTTTATGTTTTTTTGTTTAGGCGGTTATAGCCAAATATTTAGTATAGTTTTTTATTATTTACGTTGCTCGTGTCAACAAAAATTTTTTAATGGGCATTATAGTAGCCGTTGTAAATTAAGTTTAGTTAGGGAACCTTATTAGGTTACTCTTTGTTTTATTTTCCCTTTTCGACGGAGCGGGTAGTGACTCCTTAAATAAGCCTCTAACAACTGTTGTTTTGTTTTTTGTCTTTGTCTTTAGAATAGGGGTATCGAGTGACACTATGAGAGTCGTCAGCTCAACAGGGGTATGATTGTGGGTAACATCCAGTGAAATGGATACTGGGTGCTACTTTATGAAAGAAGTGAAAGGTGATCAATGAATGGTGAAGAATAACAGGTCGGGGTAATTGTTGTGCTTAGGGTTGTGCTGTTTATAAGTTTGAGTTGTGCTTCGTTACGTCCATAGAATTGTTTTGTCGTCTCGTCTTTAGAGACAGTTTTTTTTTTTTTTAAATTTAGACTGGTTGTGCGCTCCAGGCTCTATGGCTGAGGGCAGCCGTGTTTCTCACCCAGTTCGAAACCTCTCGTGGGTAGGGGGGTATTGTAACGAAGCATTTCGGACCAACGAGCCTTGTAGCGACATCTTGTGGTTTCTGGCGATATAACATTGTTTTTATATTTTACCCGCAGGAAATCACAGATGGCGCTGCAGGGTTATCGATGGGCCCGAATATTTTTAATTATTTTATTTTCTTCAAAATTTGGTATATTAAAATTATCTGCAACATTTATTTTTGATATATTATAATTATATTGTTTAAATTTTGGGATCAAACAAGTCGATCGATTGTTGTCGTTGATTCGGCGAATTTATGGTTTGGTAGATTTTATTTTGGTTGGCAACATTGTTGGTTCGTGTGTCAGACTGACAGCTGGCTCAGCTGAGAGACAGGTTTTGGGAAAGTGGGGTCGTCGCGAGAGCGCCGGAGACTCCATTGCCGAAACCCGAATGTGGGCAAATTAAAGCCACAATGTTTCGGCGGCATCAAGAGCCGATGTCTTGATTAATAGAAATAGCTTAACCGAGATGCAACATCACTGAAATCCCATCGCCGAAGGTCCAGTGGGTGGGTTTAGGTTTCATCCGAGCGATGCCCAACTATCCCGGATGAACCTATGGGGTTTTTTTTTCTTTAAGTTTTTAACGTTTTAAAGTTTTAACGTTTTTTTTGCAAGTTTTTAACGTCTAACGTTTTGCTAGTTTAATGTAAGAAGAAGTTTATGATTGGATCAGATGATTTCAACAATGTTTTGTGAATGAAGATTCCTACTGTTTTCTTCTGCGTTTGCAAGTTATTTCAAGCTTCATTACGGCGGAGCTTGCCTTGGTTGTTTGCACTTCGAAGCTTTCCTTTGTGCGGCGCGCATGTGGATGTGCCGCGCCTCTCCTTTTGTCAACACTCCGGATAAGGCCCGGTGAAGGACTGCGAGGTTGACCGGTGGACGTGCAGCCCGCCAGCTGCGTAACAGTTGGTCCGCTGCGCCGCCATCGTCCAGCACGCCCTGGCCTGAGCCGGCCTCAACACAACCCCTGTACGGTATACCGGGACGCCTCAGGTAGGCCTGATAGTCGGAGGTCCTCGAGTAAGTGAGGTGCCTACAGGTGTACGGACAGTGTTTTAAACATAGTGATATCCCATGGTTGTTACGGAGTGGCAATTAACCTGACGGACCAAAGCGCGACCTGTCTCCCTCCATAGGGTTTTTACCTGCCCATGGTTGTACTTTAATATTATATTATAAAATATACATTGTACGAATTCAAAGGGAGTTTTCTTTGTCTCATGCTCACCGGTCTATAACATCTAGCTGTGCCCTTCAGGTAAACACCACTTTATAAATTTTCTGAAACATATCGGTATTATCATAACACCTTGTCTATTTTACCTTCCTATAAAGGTAAGCAAAAGATATTTTGTTTCAGTATCAAAGGGAACATCAGGTTTCTGCCAGGAAGTGATGGGTTGGAGTGGAGCACGGGGAACCCGTTTGTGTGCTATACACGTCAAACAATGACTTATGTACTTAAAAATACACTGTTTTACTTAATTAACTTAATACTAATCCACAACTCGACCCGACCGATGCGTGTGTCAAAGTGGTTCCCAGGGCTCGTCTTCGAGGTCACACGCGCTTCCGATGCGCCGCTGCTTCAGCAGTTTCCAGTTTCTATTGCGAAATAATCTAGGCCATCAATGGCGTCATATATTAGTGCCGTGTGCAGCGTTGGGGTGTAGTCAGCATTATACATAGGGGATGATGACGTAACAAACAAACAAACAAACAAACAAACAAACAAACAAACAAACAAACAAACAAACAAACAAACAGGCAAGCAGGCAAGCAGGCAAGCAGGCAAGCAGGCAAGCAGGCAAGCAGGCAAGCAGGCAAGCAGGCAAGCAGGCAAGCAGGCAAGCAGGCAAGCAGGCAAGCAGGCAAGCAGGCAAGCAGGCAAGCAGGCAAGCAGGCAAGCAGGCAAGCAGGCAAGCAGGCAAGCAGGCAAGCAGGCAAGCAGGCAAGCAGGCAAGCAGGCAAGCAGGCAAGCAGGCAAGCAGGCAAGCAGGCAAGCAGGCAAGCAGGCAAGCAGGCAAGCAGGCAAGCAGGCAAGCAGGCAAGCAGGCAAGCAGGCAAGCAGGCAAGCAGGCAAGCAGGCAAGCAGGCAAGCAGGCAAGCAGGCAAGCAGGCAAGCAGGCAAGCAGGCAAGCAGGCAAGCAGGCAAACAAACAAACAAACAGTTCTTGCTCATGTTCCCAGACAAACGGAACCTCCTTGCGAGTTAAGCGCGCTATGCATGCCGTCTTAGTCAAGTAATTTGGGATATATTTGCGGAAATAGCCTGCCAATCCCAGAAATTGGCGTACTTGCTTCACACTTCGTGGCGGACTAGATCTAACTAAAGCTTGAACCTTACCCGGCGAGGGTCGAACTTCGCCATTAGATATCACGCGCCCCAGGTACTCAATTTCAGTGCACAAGAATGAGCATTTCTTAACCTTTTACCGCATGGATTTTTTGATTAAGCTCAAATTAATTTACTAGGTAAAATGTACTTTTTAGAGCATAGGAAAAATAAGAAAAAAATTAAATACACTAGGAAAGCTGAGAAAAATCCCAATAATATCAGTGTACCATATTTGGTACAACATGCAGTAACGTAGTATTAAGTTGACTGGCCAAATATGGTACAATATGCATTCATGTAAAAAAAAACTGCTTATTTATATATATATGATAGCGCGACAGCGAAATATTGAAAATCTAAATATTATGTTAACTGTAAACAACACGTGCGGCTAGCAAACAAACAACACCTGCACTTGTTCACGACACACGTGCAAGGTACGGTAGTGGGGACAACCCTTATAAGAAGGCGAGCCGCACAAGTTGTACCATTCTTGTGTCGAACTCCGTACAGAGAACATCCGATAAAAGTAATCCGTGACAGTGAGCCATTGTTTAACTGGCGCTATGCGTCCTCCACAAAGGTCACTGTTACCTTGGGATCAGAGTATAATATTCGTACTCTAACATCAGAAGTAGAGGATCGTCCTGCTGCCCACCCATTATATTGAAAAAGACGGCCACAAAGGATGAAACTAAGTTTCAAATACTCGTATTATCCTGATAAGATAATAATCGTGGATGGAGTCAGGATCGAGGATAATTGTGCCTACCTGCATTTGAATACTATTGTTACGGTGAGTCGTTTTCATACTGGAACTTTATTGTTATTGACTTCATTGCTGGGTGTATTTTAATTTTTAATAATGAGGAAATTGATTTAAGGTTAACTTGGAAAGTACTATTTCTCTTATTTTAAAACAAAATTGACGAGACATATTCCCGCAATACGTGTCAATCATAATTCAAACCGCGTTTTCAAATCGGTTTTCATCATCGTCAAATCTTGGTATTTTGGTCTAAAAATGTTTTGAATTGGTGCAGACACGCTAACGCTGCGTGGTTTAAGCTGTATTTTCTCACTCCAAGCAATAAATGAACTTTCGTTAAATTACAACGTGATTTGTAATCTACCGTCATTAATCATGGGGACGCGGGGAGCGTTTATAGTGACCTGACGTGTTTGAGTACGTTCCGTATTATTTAATTAAAATTTTGCTCTAAAAGTGTTAACTTGGTATTGAAAGTTATATAGAAATAAACTACAAACTGCGTGTTTTGATTTGGTGTAATTGTTGTGACTGTGCGTATTGTGACTGTGGAGAAATTGGTGAATTAATATTTAAACTGGCGGTTAAGTGTGACTGTGACTGGCGTTGTGAGACCTTGATCGCCAGTCGTTCATTGACCCCTCCGCCAAGTTGTCAACATTCGTCATATAGAGACAACTTAATTCACAACTCATCTCAATACTCTTCTTGGCGCGGGTGGCGAGCGACGGTCTGAAGAACCAAAGACACCCGGTTCGATTCCTCCTTCCGCACTACGACTTTTTGGCATTTTATTTTTTATTTTTGAAGTCTTGAAGACCCCCGGTTCGGGTCCTCCCTCTGCAGCTCCACTTTTTTGCTTTTATTTTTCTGTGGAAACTTGCGCTTTGCACTTTCGACCCCGTCACACAATGCCACTGGAAGCGATTATTTGTGCTACATGCAAAAAGGCCATCGATAGTAAGCGTTGCCTCCGTTGTTCTTTATGCAATGGATATTACGATTTAACTTGCGCTAATGTCTCTGAACAGAGGTTCTACAATGTTCGCCTAAACTGGCAATGCGCAACATGCAGATGCAAGGAGCCGAAGAAGGGTGAAAAAACTGTGCGGGATACAGGATGTGACTTTAATGTGACGCAGCGTCGGGGAGCGACCGTGAAAAGTCCGGTGCATGTGCCCGAAATAGGTGCTGAGGATAAACTCGTGCATAGTAACACTGCTGACACACATAATTTGGCGGATGAAATGCGCGAATTTAGAGAGGAGTTGCGAGCTACGCGTCTACAGTTCCAAGCATTAAATAATAATATAGCCGGCCTGCTGGAGCGTGTTCAATCAAATGAACAGCGTCTCGACCAGTTAGCGGAGCGTTTGGATAAGCTTGAGGGTGGCGTCGGCCGGGAAAATGCAGGTAGCAATAGTGAATTGCTCAGCACAATTGAAACACTAAAGACTGAATTGAATGAACGTGATCAAGAGCTGTTATTTAATGATGTGGAAATCACGTGTATACCAGAACAGAAGGGGGAAGGATTGCAGCACATCGCTATCAATATTGCTAATAAGCTTGGTGTACAGCTGTCTCAGCAGGATGTGGTGAGCGCCGTGCGAGTGGGCCGCTTGCCAGAACCGTCGGAGGGAAGCTCTTTGTCGCGCCCGCGGCCTATTGTCGTCCGGCTGGTGCGTCGCTCCGTGCGGGATGACTTGCTGCGGGAGGCTCGTGTTCGTCGTGGGGCCACTACTGAAGGTCTACATCTGCCCGGTCAACCGCGCAAATTCTACGTCAACGAGAGGTTGACGCGTGCTAATCGTCGCCTGTTCCATCTGGCACGCGAGGCGGGAGAACGCCACAAATGGCGCTTTGTATGGACCCGAGATGGCCGCATCTACGCAAGGCAGCATGGTGGTCAGGGAGTGCCGCGTCACCGTATTCGCACGGAAGCAGATCTCGAACGGGTTTTTGGCATGGCTGTTGTTGGCTCACCTAAAATTGATAATAACAATTAACTTTCCATGTCCTAGTTGTAAAACTAATCGTATTTTATTATATCTCGTGTTACTTACTATTTTAGTCGCTAAATATCTGAGGCTGATTTCTTTATTTTATTGTATGTTGTTGTGTAGCTTCTGTTTGGCTTATGGGCACTGTTGCGAGGGTCTCGAATCTGCAAATGTCAATAAGAATAATTATAATTTGTGTATATCCTATGTCATAATGACTCAAAGGTCTTGTGTGTTGTATTTCGGTCTACACTTGTTATTGTACTCACCTGTTTGTAATCTGTTGTGCAGGGTTATCGTACTTTTTATCCAACTAACTCATATAATACTGTTTGTAACATTGTTAGTCTTTCGAAACTCTTCAGCTGTGCAAAGGAAGGATTATAATTTGTCACTGCAACAAAAAATGATACAGTTAAACATATTTAAACTTACAGCAAAATTTATTACACGCTATGTAATTATGTATATCACACATTTTATTCTATTTGTTGCGAGACTTATATTACAGACTAATTATTCAGTAGGCAGGCCACATGAGCTCATTTTAAACTGCGAAATAACATCTTATTTACGAATCTAAAACCGAGTTCCGACAAGACGCTGCTCCGACAAAACACTGCTCCGACACCCGAGTTCCGACAAGACACTGCTCCGACAGGATACTGCTCCGACAGGACACTACTCCGACAGGACAGTGCTCCGACAGAACAGTGCTCCGACAGGACAGTGGTCCGACAGGACAGTGTTCCGACAGGACACTGATGCGACAGGACAATGCTCCAACAAGACACTGCTTTGACAGGATACCGCTCTGTACTTTGGACAATTCTCCGACAAATGAGGTACTGCTGACTTTGACAGGCTAATAATATTCGTATCTCCCTGTGATAGTTGCTGATGTATTTGTTCATACATATTTAGTTAAAATAAAAACAAAGACATAACGAAAATTATAATGCACTTATTTTCGTTATGCAAAACAGAATACCACAAAAACAGGAAGTAAAACAAATGTTATCTATAAATAATTAAACTTTTTTATTATAATTAATAATGTGGACTATCCCCTGTAAATATGAAATAGTGTTTAAAGTATTTTTTAATTTTAAATGTGTCCGCAATCTGTCATCTTGATTCTTAAGTTTTGAATAAATCGGATTTTGTAACTGTGCATTAATTCGCGAAATCTCATTCTCCGTGTATCTTTGTTCCTTCTTAATTTCGTTTATAGTTTTAAACAGTGTCATTTTTTTGCCACCTAGTAGTGTGTTCCACCTAGAATGCCAACTTTCGCACGCATTTTGAGTTCTTGGTAAGTTGTACTCCAGGGAATCTGACACTGACCATAATTCTGGCGGAAATGTAGGTTGCACACTTTTTATCAAAAATTTTAAGCCGTTAGAGCCCTTGACTTTAATTTTTTTAAGCGTGCCCGTAACATAATGTTTGTCAAACTTTTTGCACAGGTGTTTGCATTCTTTTGGCAGTACTCTATCCTTTAAAAGTGCAAAAGCTGCTGGTATTTCATCAGGCGGCAAAAATGCTAAGGCAGTAATATGTCGCAACTGATTAGCGAATTCGCTGTCTTCTCCGTATTTTTTTGACAACCCTTCACGTTCTATGTAGCGCCAAACAATTTGTGCTAAATGAAATAAACAGGCCTTATGTCTGCTATGTGGAAAAGCAGTTTGGCAGGCGTTTATGGCAGCCTTTTCAAAGTCCGAAAGTATCACTTCTGGACTTAAAGAGATGGATAGTTTGGCCAAGGAAAACCGCTTCAACAGTTCCCAAAAAATATCGTAAATGTGCTCACTTTTTCCCGAAAAGAGGCCATATACAAGGGGTATAATTTTGTGAGCCGAATTTCGCTGACCGACCATACCATGTACAGTATACAATTGATACAATTCTTTTGGACAGCACTTGAACGTTCCATCTATGAGCCATATATCTGATTCATGTAACAATCTCATGTTTTCTTCGGTGCCGAAAATAATCACAGTGGTGCCGTTGTAATTATAATGTGCAATTAAGAATTGATTTCCATCAATTTTCTGGTACTCATCTGGTATTTCTAACTCGTTAAGAGTCTTAGGAACTTTAGGTATACCCAAATTTCTTTCCCTAATAATCATTTTGCGCATTGCGAATTTATTTGGCATGTACGGAGCGCTTGTAGATGGAATATTCATATTACAGCGTTGTATTATTTGTGCCGGTTCATCCATACTATTTTTGGCCCCTTGCTTTAATTCATTGTGTAATTTACGTATACTTACTTCTTCCGGTGACGGTCGATGATTATGTTTCCCTATTGATTTACTGGCTAGAGTATGTTTATCGGCACTTAACACTGTCTTAATCCAAACACTACACTTTTCGTGAGACTTCCCTTTAATGCAATGCCAATAGTGCACATCATCACGCATTTTATTCAAACAGTATATGTAACCTTCTAATGCCAGTTGTGATTTTCCGTGCCGAGATTGGATAATGGTGCAAGATGTCATGATAAGAAACAGATGAACTTGGTTAATCACACAATTTCAAAAAAAATAATACAAGTTTAGTGCGTATACGATTTTTCCTATGTGTACAAATCACCGAGCGAATAAACGTAATAAATGATGTTGTTCTCGTACGCGGCATAAAAATAATTTTAAACTACCCTCAATCCCTTTTTTAAAAATATCAAGTAACAGACTGCAGACTTGATATTACAAATATTGTATACATTGCTCGCAGTCTTAAAAGGAAAATACGAATACGATTTAGTAACTACTAAATTATTACTTACGAAAATTTAGAATAAGTAAAGATTAGCTTACAAGAAGATGCGGTAAATAAAAAAAATAAACAAGATAAGTAATGTAATTATTGGAGTATTTATAAATATTATTTAATTTTTGTGTTTTATGATTGAGGTTTTCATTCTTGTAAAAATTGTGTAGATAAAAATATGAAAAATTGTGGGGTCCGAAACCGTAATACGAAAGACACTTAGTCGACGAACGCAATATCGAATGAATTCGTAAACGACAGTCTGTAGTTCGAATGGTTGCTTAAACGACGAACGGAATATCGAATGAACATTTCAACGACACATTGCAGTGCGAATGGTTGCTAAGTCGACTAACTGAATATCGAATGAACTACAAATCGAACAACTATTGGCCGATATCACGCTTTTTCGATTTCATGCGATTTTTAACATTAAATAAATATTTTACAATATATATAAAATTACATGTTGTTATAAAATATTTAAACCATAAATTGAATGAGTTTACAATAAAACCAACCTATTTAGTTTCTATTCCACAGATGCACATACTATATTATTATGTAGAAAATGAATGTAATTTTTCTTATACTCTGTATTCTTCTTTTTTCGTTGGTTTACTTTTTACGTTCATAAATAAAAATACTCATCTGTGGAATAGAAACTAAATAGGTTGGTTTTATTGAAACTCATTCAATTTATGGTTTAAATATTTTATAACAACATGGAATTTTATATGTATTGTAAAATCTTTATTTAATGTTAAAAATCGCATGAAATCGAAAAAGCGTGATATCGGCCGATAGTAGTTCGATTTGTAGTTCATTCGATATTCAGTTAGTCGACTTAGCAACCATTCGCACTGCAATGTGTCGTTGAAATGTTCATTCGATATTCCGTTCGTCGTTTAAGCAACCATTCGAACTACAGACTGTCGTTTACGAATTCATTCGATATTGCGTTCGTCGACTAAGTGTCTTTCGTATTACGGTTTCGGACCCGAAATTGAAATTGTGTGGGTTAGGTTAAAGTTAAGAAATGATTAAGCATTTTTAATAAAATAAAATTTATAAAAAATTGCATTTTTTAAATTTTAATAACCTGGCTGTGATTTGACTCAATACATACAAATACATTTTCTTATATTAAAAAAGGTAACATTTGTTTTACTTCCTGTTTTTGTGGTATTCTGTTTTGCATAACGAAAATAAGTGCATTATAATTTTCGTTATGTCTTTGTTTTTATTTTAACTAAATGTGTATGAACAAATACATCAGCAACTATCACAGGGAGATACGAATATTATTACTCGGTTTTAGATTAATAATACCATGGTTTATCTAGATGACATTGTAGTTTATTCCACATCTTTACAGGAACACCTTGTGAAGTTGGAAGCAGTTTTCCAACGACTAAGGGAGGTTAATCTAAAAGTACAGTTAGATAAATCCGAGTTTCTTAAACGCGAAACTCCTTTCCTGGGGCATGTTATCACGCCTCAGGGCATTAAACCCAATCCGGATAAAATCATTGCCATTAAAAAATATCCTGTACCACGTACTCCTAAAGAAGTAAAGGGATTCTTAGGGTTACTGGGCTACTACCGGAAGTTCATTCCGCAGTTTGCAAAAATAACGAAACCGTTAACTAACTGTCTAAAAAAAGGAGCAAAAATAGACCTTAGCCCAGCATACTTAGAATGTTTCGAACATTGTAAGTCCCTTCTAATGAACGACCCAATTCTACAATTCCCGGATTTTTCTCAAGAGTTTAACCTCACCACAGACGCGAGTAATTTTGCTATAGGTGCTGTCCTGTCGCAAGGGAAAATTGGTTCTGACAAACCAGTTGCCTATGCGTCTCGCACATTAAATACCAGCGAAATAAACTACAGCACCATAGAAAAGGAGCTGTTGAGCATCGTGTGGGCCACGAAATATTTCAGGCCTTACCTTTTTGGGCGGAAATTTACCATCGTCACCGACCATAAACCACTTACGTGGCTTATGTCGTTGAAAGAGCCAAATTCTCGTTTAGTCAGATGGCGCCTTAAACTGGAAGAATTTGACTATAACGTGATTTATAAGAAAGGTAAAATGAACAGCAATGCCGATGCGTTATCTAGAATTGAAATAAATGTCAATTCTGTTAAAGCTGACGACATGTCTATGATAAACAACCCATCTGTTTGTGTACGTAGTGACGTCGACACGTCCAGTGAAAACTCGAATCAATCCAAAATTGATGAAGGTACAATTCATAGCAACCAGGAAGATCCTTTATTGCTGGTTCCTTATACTGAAAAACCACTTAATGAATTCGGTATTCAAGTCAAGATATTAGTTCAAAGTTTATCTATCGTAAAACCTAAAGTAAAGCAGACATTCCCAAACAAAACACGTTATACGAGTCAAGTTAGTAAAGTGTCATTTGAAACCGACGTCATCAAACTTTTCAAAGAATATGTAAACCCAAAGCGACAGATAGGTATTTTAATCGACAAAGAGTATCAGGAACCCCTAGTAAGAATTTTACAAAAAACATTTAGGCATGGTGCATATAATCTATTGTTCTGTGATAGGCAGCTAGAGGACGTTTTAGATCTAACAAGACAAAAAGAGTTAGCAGGCCAACTCCATGTAGGTAAAACAAACCATCGAGGTATTTTGGAAAATTGTAAGGCACTCAAAAGAAAGTACTATTGGCCGACTATGACAAAAACAGTTACTGAGGTCGTAAATACATGTCTTGTCTGTAACAGCGCTAAATACGAACGTCACCCCCTTAACGCAGAGCTGCAACTTGGACCTGTAACAACGAGGCCGTTTGAGAAAGTTCACATTGACACTTTAAGTATTAATAAGGAAAAATATTTGACTGTCGTGGATAGCTTCTCAAAGTACGCACAAGCATACTTGTTAACGGAAGCCGATGCTATTTCTATCGCGAAAGCGTTACGCGTCCACTTTTCACACCATGGAGTACCATCTTTAATTATTTCCGATCAAGGCCAAGAGTTCAAAAATAATGTAATTAAAGAACTCTTAGATATGTACAAAGTTCAGACTCATTTCACTACTATACATAATCCCCAGTCGAATGGTGCGATCGAACGATTCCATTCGACTCTACTAGAGCATGTTAGGATACAAACTGCCTTACGTCCTGCAACCCCAACATCCGAGCTCGTAGTAAATGGTATAATCGCCTACAACAGTTCTATCCACTCGATGACACATAAAACTCCATTTGAGGTCGTTTCTGGTCATCTTAACAGTCAGGATCTACTAGAAATTGATAGGAATAGGGAATACATACAACAGTATACTGACCAGCATAAGATACTTACGGGAGCCCTCTACAAGAAAATCCATGACTATAGCGCTGAAAAACATGAAAAACAAATTCAGTATCATAATAAAAACAGGGAACGTTTACCACCCGTAGAAGTAGAACAAATAGTATTTGAGAAAACAGATAGTAGGCAAAAAACGCATCCCCTATTCAAAACACGAGTAGTGCAAGCTGTTGACCCCTTGTCTATGGAATTAGATAAAGGCAGGCAAGTAAGTCGGCGTAACGTGAGGAGACCTCTCAAGAATACCATAACTTTGTTCCAGGATGATGCTAGTATATCTAGCTACGACTCGAGCTCAACAGGAAGTTCATATAAGCCACCTTGAAAATAACCCAGGTATTCTACCGTTTGCATTGGGTCAAGCTAAGATAATAGATTTCGAGCATAGCTTTCTACATTATATAGATCTATATGAAATAAGGAATTCTATTTCGACCCTCGCTAAACAGAAAAATGTATTAGATAAGTTAGAAAATAATGTTACGTATAAGGATAGTAATTATAAAAATGTCGAGAGACAGTTCCTATCGAACAACATAAATAAAATAGTATCCATGTACAACTCTCTGTCAAATAGAAGATTTAGAAGAGGCTTAATTAACGAATTTGGATCATTACTTAAGCGAATAACGGGAAATTTAGATCATGACGATGCTGTTCGATACGACTCTGTACTCGAAAAGTTAACCGGAAATCAGGATAGTATAGTTGAAAAAATAAATAAGGACATCTCTTTAAATAGAAAGGCTATGAAAGAAGTTGGTGACACTATATCTGGGCTATTGGAAAACCAAGAAGCCATTAAAAACAAAATTAACTATGTGTTAGAGCTTGAACAAAACCATGACCAACAAATAGTAAAAAGAAACATTTTGGATTACATCTATTTTGAAATAACAAATAATATAAATACTTTACTTAGATTTTTAGGCAATTTGGAAAACATTCTAGCTTTTACTAAATTAGGTATTTGTCATCATGAAATGATATCCGTAGAGAACATTCATTCTATGATACAAACGCTAGAACTTAGTTATAATAGGGATAAATTAGTTAACTTAGACTTTAAGGAAGTTAGGGAGTATTATAATGTAATTAAATCAGGCTCATATTTCAAAGAGAATACATTAGTCGTGGTACTGAAGTTTCCTATACTAAAACCATATACTTTCACTCTTTATAAATTGTTCCCAGTTCCTACCCTTCATCAAACAATTCTCATTCCCCCAAAACCTTACCTTGCAACGAATAAAGACAGGTACAGCTACATCGAGTCGGAATGCAAGCATATACCTAATCTTCACATCTGCACCGAGCCTAATAAACTCATCATCGAAACTGAAGACTGCATTCATCATCTTATAACGCACCAAGAAGTACTTCCAATATGTAATTATGTACCTATAAAAAACAGTATGGACATTATCGAACAGATGGACGAAGCTAACTACATCCTGAGCTTTCCCGAGAAAACTAAGCTGTATACCAAATGCGAGAAGGAGGAGTATTCCATAGTCAATGGCAGCACTCTCATTCATATACCCACAGGCTGCGTGGTATCCACAAATACTATTAAAATTGTGAACAGGAATAACAAAATTCGCGGGTTCCCGCTTAACCTCATCAGTATGAACCTGTCCCTAACTAGGATAAACGACACTGTGCCCAAGTTAAATATCAAAGATATATCACTTAGCAGATTACATGAATTGCAGCATCTTATCGAACAAGAGGAACCGCTACGGTTATCTAAAACATCATGGGATCCTGTGCAAATTGCAGCCACTACCCCACTCTATGCAGTCATCATATGTATCATAGGATACATCATCTATAAAAGGATCCGAAGCAACAGCCCGCAGCTCACCCCGCAGGCGCCGCCATCACCGCCCGCGCCAGTGTACGCGACGCCCGAGACGCTCGCCGCACCAACGCCATTCTCTCTCCACGTGAGATAATGGCTTCTCTAAGGATGGAGGTGTTAAGTGAAGAGAAAATCTTAGTGCTAGTGAAAAGTGAAGTGAAAAGGGTTTTTAGATTGTATCAGGCATCCCTAATTTTCTGTCTCAAAGTCAGCTAATTGTTGCATTTCGCAACACGCGTGAAGTAATCGCTGACTTTGCGACGTACGTAATGTGCTAGTTTTAATTTCTATTTTATATTATTATTAGAACATCCAGCTTCCATCGTGGACAGCTATAGTTGTAACTAGTATTAAGTTTAGAAAATAAAGTTTTTTTTACGAATTCTACTCGCCTGTTGCTTTAATTAGGGTGTGAAGCCAATCGTCACCTTCCCTAACGAATAAACAACTTCGTTGCCAAATCCCCTTAAAGCTGTCGTTACGTTGTTGTGTTGAAGGCCCAAATGTGTTAATTCTGAATTTATCAAAAGAGAAACCTCACTGCCGAAATCTACAAAAGCTTTCACTGGAACCCCGTTAATAAAAACTTCTTTATAGAACTTTAAGTTCAGAGTAGACGTTGATATGCACATCGTCTTTTGAGAATTGGTAGCCTTACTATCACGCTACTCGTCGGGTTTCATAAAACAACTGTCTATTGTATGGCCTACTTTGTTGCACCGAGTACATTGAATAAGTGGTTTCGGGCACATTCGAAATGGGTCACCTGATCCCTTACAATTAAAACAAAATATACCGGTGTCATTCGGTACTGATTTTATCTTGAAACCACTAGCTCTATTACCATTGTTGCCGCTAGTTGTATTGAACCCTACGTTTGGCCAATTCCTAAAATTGAAACGTTCTGGGATATTTGTCTCCTTATTACTCATTAGGAATTATAATAACTCTTCAGGTTCTGTCCACCGTAACGCCAAAGCATTCGACTTTGTAGTTTTGTCACTCAACCCGTGTATCAGACAATCTACCGCGCGTTTGCCGATATTGCACTGGTTCAACATTGCCAATTTCTCGTAAAAGAACACTACGATTGGTTCCTGGAACATACTTTTGCGCTTTAGCATGTACTCCAAGGACTGGCCATAGTTTTGCTTAAATGGGAATGCACTACACAACTTTTGTTGCCATTCTACCCACGTATACATTATGGTTTCTAGACTATCATACCACGATTTAGCCAGTCCCTGCCGTTTCTGGCAACGCGAAATGAATTGTAGTTCTTTCGTCCCAACCGTAGACGGTGGCGCACTCATTCACCTTTTTTTTAACCAAACATCTACTCGCTGTCCTTTCGAT
Source organism: Pectinophora gossypiella (assembly GCF_024362695.1). Classification (NCBI taxonomy): domain Eukaryota; kingdom Metazoa; phylum Arthropoda; class Insecta; order Lepidoptera; family Gelechiidae; genus Pectinophora; species Pectinophora gossypiella. Next base: position 176,144 of record NW_026063259.1, on the reverse strand, counting down.
GACGGGTCAAAATCTGAAAGTATATTCTTAGGATTGGGGTTATTAGAGTGACTGGGTGCGCCTGCCGGCGTCGGCTGGGGCTTTATTGAGTTTAGTCTATAACATCCTTGGACGTGAATGTAGGACTATCTATCCGTCTAGACCGATGCGCGGTATTAATTCCTTCGTCATGTGCATCTGTATGCGGACGTTTAATCCCATGATTGACGTCATTTCTGTCTGGTAGTCTACTACGTGCACGGTCACGTTGAAGTTGATCTTAAGGAACTGCAGCCGTGCTCGCTCTCGCACTTACAATTGTTCTCGCTCCTGTATACTCGAACTATTCCTAGTTCTACGTTGTTGGCGACTTACACTGCGATTACGCTTCGCGTCTTACTGTGACGATGAGAACAGCTCGATTTACGTCTACGACTTCTACTTCGCGTCTTACTGCGGTGACGATGACAATAGCTTGGAATACACGTCTACGGCTTCTGGTTCGGATTTAGCTGCGGTGACGACGCGAACGGCTTGGACTACGTCTACGACTTGTACTACGTATCTTACTTGAGTCGTTGCAATTAGAGTGAAGTCCACCCTCGGTATGCACATCACGGTCGGTGCGCCTTTCACGTGACTGCTCGGATGTCTGGATCTCGAGAGTTGTAAGGTTCCGTCGCGTCTGAGCTTCAGATTCATCACGTTGTTGCATATCTTGGTAAACAATTACCGCTCCAACGGTAAAAACAAACTATTCAACACCACGTGGACTAGCCAAGTTCCGTATAATTTCGCCGCCAACCTTCGAATGCCCAATTTCTGCATTGCGAAATGCACTACTGTCCTCTCATCCCAGCCGTAAACCTCCGCGCACTGATTTACATTTTTTTCCCACATGTCTATGCGTTGGCTTTTCAGAGACGGATTAAATTCCGGAAGAATATTTTTGTAATCCAAATTTTTATTTACTGATGGTGCGCTTTGATTTAACGGCTGCGATGGGAGAGCATCTTTAATAGTTTTAATTAGTTCGACAACCTTCTCCTGCTTTCTTCTCAAAGCCAGCTCGCGATCAAGCAAGCAGCGACTGCGGCTGCGGCTTTCACCGCGGCTGCGGCTGCGTCTGGCACGTGAACGGCTCCTCCTAGGAGTCTCCAGACTACGGACTCCGTCTCCTCCGTCCATTTCTTAGAACTCGTAGAATAAAATTGTAACCATTAATGACTAACCAACATTTGAATTTTAAAGAATTTAATTTTACTGTTTTTGATGATAACTCGAAAACGGTGCGTCCGGGGCACGTAATTATCCGCCAGATTCTACCATCCAGATAATAAATCCGAAGAACAATCCGGAGTGTTCGGTCGTCCGGATATCCGGACAGCATGCCCTAGGTGCATCTAGAGAAAATAGACAATATGTTTGACCCCTTTCATCAACCTCCGTAACCTCAACCTGGTATCATCACATGTGCTGTTCATATAGGATCTATTATTGTTACTAAAGAACACCCAAAACCTGCTAGGGGATGGATAATAAGGCTATGATAACATTTTATTCACAAAAACGTAAAAGTTAAAAATATTTGTGTAAAAATCTCGTAAACTATGCATGTGACCTTACAAACGACATTTTCAGTAATCCCTTATAACCCTCAATACCAGCAAGTTCTACTTTATGATAATAATTACAATGACTCTTAATGATTGTTAGGCTGAATAGTTCGTTGACAGTTATAAGACATTTTTCTATAAATGGCAACACAAGAACGGGGTTGTCAAATCGGACGGATTGATACACGCTCTCTTGCGTTGGGGACCTTGTCGACATCGGACGTGTTTACCAAGTTAAGTGTTATTTGATACCAGAATAAATAAGTGTGATTACTGTTCTTCCGTATTTTTATTACATATCAGAAGTGGTAAGTACCTACGTTTTTGGAATGTTTTGTTGCCACGCGTGACCATTTTTCAAGCTGGATAGTTTGTAAGTTTAACAATGGAAAAGTGTTGTTTGAATTATAATTATTCTTTAATTATTAGTGAGACTCTAATTGTTTCAATTATGCATAGTCAACTTTTATTTCAAATAGTAGGTACCTATAGTTATTTAACCTGTCTTTATTTCGAAGAGTTACCCACATTCTAAACATTACGTACGGATTACAGAAAATAAACAAAAATGAATGTATTACTATTGATATGTTCAACTTCATTGAATGACTTAATTAATCCAATGCTACGTACATACCTACATTAAAAAAAAAAATATATAATAATGGAAATAATAGTGAAATTTTGTCGTAAAGGGTTATTGTTTGGTAAAGATTAATTCTAATGAATACAGCGGTAACAAAAATTTCATTGTTATTGCGACCAGTCATATAAGTAGTATACAAGATAATTTATGTGCTGTTTTTACATTTTTTTTCTTATAGGCCACATAATATGGTGGTTTGGTATGTATGGTATCTTAGGATTTCGTATCAACAGTGGCTGCAAGCTGTCTTTGATTACTTGTGGCTCTGCCCACCTCATAAGAGATTACAGGCGTGAGTATATGTATGTATGTACATATGTTATATGGTCCGGTAAATCTGGTTTCAGTAATTGAATCTTTATTTAGATACTAAATTATAAAATGTAATTATTTTGTTTGGCCTAATATCATTAAGAGTCATTGTAATTATTATCATAAATTAGTAGTACTTGCTGGTATTGAGGGTTATAAGGGATTACTGAAAATGTCGTTTGTAAGGTCACATGCATAGTTTACGAGATTTTTACACAAATATTTTTAACTTTTACGTTTTTGTGAATAAAATGTTATCATAGCCTTATTATCCATCCCCTAGCAGGTTTTGGATGTTCTTTAGTAACAATAATAGATCCTATATGAACAGCACATGTGATGATACCAGGTTGAGGTTACGGAGGTTGATGAAAGGGGTCAAACATATTGTCTATTTTCTCTAGATGCACCTAGGGCATGCTGTCCGGATATCCGGACGACCGAACACTCCGGATTGTTCTTCGGATTTATTATCTGGATGGTAGAATCTGGCGGATAATTATGTGCCCCGGACGCACCATTTTCGAGTTATCATCAAAAACAGTAAAATTAGATTCTTTAAAATTCAAATGTTGGTTAGTCATTAATGGTTAAAATTTTATTCTACGAGTTCTAGGAAATGGACGGAGGAGACGGAGTCTGTAGTCTGGAGACTAGGAGGAGCCGTTCACGTGCCAGACGCAGCCGCAGCCGCGGTGAAAGCCGCAGCCGCAGTCGCTGCTTGCTTGATCGCGAGCTGGCTTTGAGAAGAGAGCAAGAGAAGGTTGTCGAACTAATTAAAACTATTAAAGATGCTCTCCCATCGCAGCCGTTAAATCAAAGCGCACCATCAGTAAATAAAAATTTGGATTACAAAAATATTCTTCCGGAATTTAATCCGTCTCTGAAAAGCCAACGCATAGACATGTGGCTAAAAAAGGTAAATCAGTGCGCGGAGGTTTACGGCTGGGATGAGAGGACAGTAGTGCATTTCGCAATGCAGAAATTGGGCATTCGAAGGTTGGCGGCGAAAGTATACGGAACTTGGCTAGTCCACGTGGCGTTGAATAGTTTGTTGTTACCGTTGGAGCGGTAATTGTTTACTAAGATATGCAACAACGTGATGAATCTGAAGCTCAGAGGCGACGGAGCCTTACAACTCTCGAGATCCAGACATCCGAGCAGTCACGTGAAAGGCGCACCGACCGTGATGTGCATACCGAGGGTGGACTTCACTCTAATTGCAATTACTCAAGTAAGATACGTAGTACAAGTCGTAGACGTAGTCCAAGCCGTTCGCGTCACCGTACCACAACAAAACGCGAACCAGAAGCCGTAGACGTGTATTCCAAGCTATTGTAGACGTAAATCGAGCTGTTCTCATCGTCACAGTAAGACGCGAAGCAGAAGTAGACGTAGTCCTAGCTCCACTCTCTACCACCGTAATCGCAGTGTAAGTCGCCAACAAAGTAGAACTAGGAATAGTTCGAGTATACAGGAGCGAGAACAATTGTAAGCGCGAGAGCGAGCACGGCTGCAGTTCCTTTAAGATCAACTTCAACGTGACCGTGCACGTAGTAGACTACCAGACAGAAATGACGTCAATCATGGGATGAAACGTCCGCATAAAGATGCACATGACGAAGGAATTAATACCGCGCATCGGTCTAGACGGATAGATAGTCCTACATTCACGTCCAAGGATGTTATAGACATACTAAACTCAATAAAGCCCCAGCCGACGCCGGCAGGCGCACCCAGTCACTCTAATAACCCCAATCCTAAGAATATACTTCCAGATTTTGACCCGTCATCGAAAGGACAGCGAGTAGATGTTTAATTAAAAAAAGAAGGTGAATGAGTGCGCCACCGTCTACGGTTGGGACGAAAGAACTACAATTCATTTCGCGTTGCCAGAAACGGCAGGGACTGGCTAAATCGTGGTATGATAGTCTAGAAACCATAATGTATACATGGGTAGAATGGCAACAAAAGTTGTGTAGTGCATTCCCATTTGAGCAAAACTATGGCCAGTCCTTGGAGTACATGCTAAAGCGCAAAAGTATGTTCCAGGAACCAAATCGTAGTGTAATTTTACGAGAAATTGGCAATGTTGAACCAGTGCAATATCGGCAAACGCGCGGTAGGTTGTCTGATACACGGGTTGAGTGACAAAACTACAAAGTCGAATGCTTTGGCGTTACGGTGCACAGAACCTGAACAGTTATTAGAATTCCTAATGAGTAATAAGGAGACAAATATCCCAGAACGTTTCAAATTTAGGAATAGGCCAAACGTAGGGTTCAATACAACTAGCGGCAGCAATGGTAATAGAGCTAGTGGTTTCAAGATAAAATCAGTACCGAATGACACCGGTATATTTTGTTTTAATTGTAAGGGATCAGGTCACCCATTTCGAATGTGCCCGAAACCACTTATTCAATGTACTCGGTGCAACAAAGTAGGCCATAAAATAGACAGTTGTTTTATGAAACCCGACGAGTAGCGTGATAGTAAGGCTACCAATTCTCAAAAGACGATGTGCATATCCACGTCTACTCTGAACTTGAAGTTCTATAAAGAAGTTTTTATTAACGGGGTCCAGTGAAAGCTTTTGTAGATTTCGGCAGTGAGGTTTCTCTTTTGGCAAATTCAGAATTAACACATTTGGGCCTTCAACACAACAACGTAACGACAGCTTTAAGGGGATTTGGCAACGAAGTTGTTTATTCGTTAGGGAAGGTGACGATTAGCTTCACACCCTGCAGTTAGGCGATAGTGAATTATGCCGGATTCGAGAGATACTTTCATTTGACTTAGATGCTAATGGATTAAAAGAAATAAAGGAAAATTATGTTATCAAGGATAACAAGTTATACAGGTGTGTTAATTGTAATAGATCTGATTTGCGTTGGGTGGTGCCGAAGGGGGCAAGGTGGCAGCTATGTCGTATGAACCACGACGACATAGGCCACTTTGGCCTAGAGAACACTGGATCGGTTGAAGAGGACATATTGGTTTTCCTAAGATGTCAAGATTCGTGAAAAAAAATATATGTGGATGCTTGCATCGAATGCGCATGTTCTGGGAATATGTTCTGAGAATGTGCGCATTAGTAGAGATTACGTCTACAAATTTTAAAAATGATGGAAAAAGTTACTACCACAATTATTCGGGTCCATATCTTGTTATTGCAGTACTCGGTAATGACCGGTATAAAATCGCGGCGACACCAGGTTTAAGTAATAGTAGACATAAGCGTAAAACTACAATCGCTGCCGATCGTTATGTTGCCCTGGGTTCATGTAGCAGTCTTAAGCATAAATGAAAGTGACACGGATCTTGAAAATATTGACAGTGAACATGATTTTTAACAGCGTTTATTGTTGTTGATCATGACTTAGAGTTACGAATCAAATTTAAATCAACGTTATTACATCTTTTGTATTTAGTATAAATATCAATATGTGTAAAATGTGTATGAAGGTATCACTATACGATAAGATTAAAGGTATTATGACAATAGACGCGTTTTACCTGAAATAAAACGCATATTAAACTACTTACCTTATTAGAAGCTTATATATATTGAGATAGGCACATCCGTTTCCCTTTGATATTTCGTCTCTTTCTACCGTATATAGCCATCCCTGTCGCACATCCTTACGTCACTAGGCGAGTGGGGGTCTGGCGCGGACGGCGGTCCGCTCAGAAATTGTTACTCATTAAGTCGCAAATATATATACACCAGGCAGGAATAAAAACTAAGCTTCTAATAAGGTAAGTAGTTTAATATGCGTTTTATTTCAGGTAAAACGCGTCTATTAAACCACTTGACCGTTATTAGAAGCTTATATATATTGAGACCTGTTTGTTATCGCCTGGTGACTAAGCAGCTAAGCCAATGTGATGAAGTGATTAAAATTAAAAACAGATGTGCGAACAAAAGAAATCATTTAATTAATAATAAATGTTGATGTACAACATTCTATATGATTATACAGTAAATATTTTAATTACATGAAAATTAAACCAACTTGAATGCAAAGTTGTTAAGCAATATTTAACATCATAGAGTAATTGATATTAAAAAAGAAAACATTTGAATCATGAAATATCAGTGTCCTTACAATACTGTTTATGATACAGCAAAAATATTTAGGATAATCAGGTTACAGGGTTAAATAAAGTAGTAACATTTGAATTATTTGAATTGGAAATCAAAACCTCCCGGTAATAGAATTTTTGAAACGTGTTTACCGATCTCCAATTTCCCTTAGCTAATATCTCATCAAGGGGGAAATTATCAATCCAGTTTCTAGAAGCTACAGCGGAGCGCACACTTCCAGGTGTAGCATAAATGCCGGCTTCCCTCATTATGGATTTCATCCACCCTGCTATAACTGTACGAGAAGCAGGAGCGGGCGATCCTCGAAGTGTAATAAATAAATTATGTGAATTAGAATTTACACGTCTATCATTAAGAATGCTTATCGTTTTATTTACCCAAAAAACAGGACTCAGATTTAAATTTTCTGGGTTGTCTAGTAATTTCCAACCAGATTGTCTGAAGTTAGCACTGTCGGTTTTTGAACCGAATTCTGGTCGCAAAATAATAACATTATCATTAAGGACGCAGTGTTCACTGTCCACTCTAAGTAAGGTTAGGTCGTGAACCCTACGACCTGAACAAAGCAACAACAATGCTGCGGTGTGTCTAACTGTTTGAAAGATACTATTAACATCCACGGCATAATTACTTAAAAAAGAAGCCAAAACATTTATATCCCAAATAGGGGCTTTATGAGGTTTAACATTTTTCAAAGAAATCGATTTTAGAATATGTTTAACTAAAACATCATCGCTTAGCTTTCCTGACAAGTCAACATTACACAATGTGGAAACGACCGATTTGTGTAAGAGAACGGTATTATAAGATAATTTAAAGTTAATATGTAAATCTGCCAAAAACTGGGCTAAATCTGAACCTTGAGGCTGTGTGGGATTTATTTTGTGTTGGCTAGTCCAATGTAACCAGCGTTTCCACGCAACTTTATATGTTCTTAGTGTAGAAGGACGCCAGGAAGCTTTTAGTAAAGATACTTGACTAGGATTCCATGCCGTTAACTTATCTGACCACCCCCACATTTCCAAATCTCTAGAGTCATGTCCTGGACTTTGGGAGGTGGTTGGTTGGTTGTGGTGTCCACTAGGTACCGTTTCAGGTTCTTCAGCGTGAATGGCGGTGCGATGGCCCTGGATTTGAGGTCTGCCCTCCAAAAGACTTTCTTCCAGCGAGGGACTACGATCAGATAAGTTCCCGAACACTGATTTAGGTGTGTTAAGACCCGAGGGATGAGAAATGGTGGTGGGAATGCCCACGCTAGTTGAAAGTTCCACACCACGCTGAAGGCATCGTGAAACATTGCTTCGTTGTCGTTCAGATCTAATGTCGCATAATTCGCCACTACTCGAGCCCTCTTCGAGGCGAATAGATCGATCACCGGAGTGCCCCATTTTGCGAATATCATTTCTGTGCAACGCGGTAGCAGATGCCATTCTGGAGGATGACGATACCTGGATAGGTGATCCGCATGACAGTTGAATTTGCCGGGTATGTGACAAATCTTGCAATAGATTTGATGTTCGTCTAGAATGCCCAGAACTTGGTATGTTAGATTCATTAGAGTCTGCGATCTGGTCCCGCCTTCGTTGCGGAGATACGAAACTGTCGTTCGGCTGTCTGACTGTATCAGAATTGACGATCGTTTCATACTCGGCGCATTGAGTTCTAAGGCTTTTAGTACAGCCAGCATTTCCTTGATATTGCAATGAAGATTTCGTTCCTCTGGGTTCCACAAACCTGACATGGCAAGGTTGTTTAATTGTGCCCCCCAAGCTAAGTCCGAGGCGTCGGTGGTTAGAAAATAAATTGGCGGAGGGACGTGTATCGGTGTTGAAAGATAATAATTTTGAAGCCACCATCTCATTTCTTCTAACACTTTGCAAGGCAGAATGTACTTTTTCGACGTTACTTGCTTGGGTAACGTGTTTAGAAAATTGAGTGTAACACGATGGTTTAACCTGCCCCGTGGAACGACAAAGCTGGCAAAATTTAAAAGGCCTACCAGACTTTGTGTTTCTTTCAACGTTAACTTGCCTGTCTTTAGCACATGAGACACTTTTCTGAGCACTGCAGCCGATTTCTCTGTGGGCAAGCATTTTTGATTTGTCCACGGGTTCCAGAGAATTCCTAAATAACTTATGCAGTTCTGCGGAACAAGAACTGATTTTCCGTAATTTACTTGAAACCCTAGGAACGCCAGTGTCTCTAAAAGCATGCTTACATGTGTTTTCAAGATTTTCGGGTCTTGATGTGCAACTAGAAAATCGTCTAAGTAGACTATTATCCTCACATGTTTTTTGCGAAGTGTTTCGGCTATCCAGTTCGTGAGGCACGCGAATGTTTTCGGTGCCGTGCTTAGCCCGAAAGGAAGGCACGACATTTCTAATACCTCGCCTTTGTATACAAGGCGTAGGTAACGTCTGTGGGACTTGGCGATAGGAAGGTGGAAATACGCCTGTGATAAGTCTACTTTGCACATCCAGTCCCGAGGTTGGAGGAAGTCTGGTATGCGATACATATTTATTAGCCGAAACGGATCGGTTAGCACATAACGATTCAACAATTGGAGGTTGAAAATGGGGCGACTTGAGCCGTCGCTTTTCGGCACTAGAAAAAGCGGGGATATGAAGCTTGGAGATAGGGAAACTGTGTCTAAGACCCCCTGTTGTTTCATTTGGGAGACGATTGACGACATTTCCTCTGACTCTACAGTGCATAGACGGGTGTCCTTTAGATTTGGCGTCCTGAGAGGGGGATTTAGCCGAAAAGGTATGCGATACCCTGTAATTAATCGTACAACAAATTTTGGGGCACCCATTTCTCTCCAACGATTCACATAATGAACCAATCGGCCGGCTTGAAAATGCCGTAAGTCATGTCCTTTGTCTTTTATTCCCTCTATAGGCAGAAGGTGAAGACGAACGTTTATGTCCTCGATGGTAGGAATGTCGAGCTCTTGATCCGCGAGATCGAAAGGAAGAGCCTCTGTTATTTATACTATGGTCACGTGGGCCGTGACCAGCATAGTGATGCCCTTGCGAAGGGCATTGAGAATGGCAACCACCCTGCGAGGGTTGGTTATGAAAAAAGTGCGTATGAGCACTTGGAGCAGGCTCACAGTAGTGGCCAGATGTACCATGCGATCGTACATTACGAGAGGCTTGACCCTGCGAGGGCTGCCGTATGGCAAAAGTGGACTTTGCTCGCGAAGCATTGCCGCTGCCTGATTTTTTAGAAGGCCAAAACGTTTTTCTAACGCCACCTGCTTTTTCTAATGCGTTCGTAAACGTTTCCGGGCTAAATATGTGAGTATTGAAAGGTGGAATTTTATTTAAAGATGTTTTCACTAGAGGATCGCGAACGCATTTAAGGATTCCATCTCTTCTCATCTCTATAGCCTCAGCTCTGTGGCCACAGACCATTTGTAAAATATCAGCAGATACTTTATGAAAATCCCCTTTTAGAAAGAGCTCCTCGATTTTTTCGTTAAGGCTAATAAGAGAGGCATCTTCGGTTCTTGACCAGGTTATTAAACTACGCAAAGAGTCTAGGAAAGCCTCTTTTTGTTTTAGAATAGCAAGGGTTAAGGCCGCATAAGATTTGTCGGAGTAAGCTAAGTTGCGTAGGGTATCATACGCCATCACCTCTTCGTTTGTTTCGAGCTCCGTAAATCCGGGCGAGTGGTTGTAATTTTTTTTGTGTTTCCGCATAACGTACCTCTGACCACGCACTACTGTCGAATCTCTGAACTTCATTTAACATTTTCAAAAATGGTTGGGTAGTTTGAGGGACCGCAGGTTCTTTTAGTCGCGTTTCGATATCAAATTGCAAATCTAAATCCGTAGTAGGATTACACTCGCATGCAGCCGCCGGCACCTGCGAGGTACAACTTTCGTTATAAAGATTGCGGCTAACAACGGAAAACAACGATTCGTTGTCGTCATCGCGGTAATTTTCGTCACAATTCGCAAACTTTTTTCTCAAATCACCCACTTCTTTTGATAATTTTTCTATAATACGACGATCGCGATTTTGTTTTTTAGAACGACGGCGACGCGCCTTTTGTTTCTTCTTGGAATCCCGCGGGGATTCTGAAGAACTAGATGCAGAAGATGAACTACTACTGCTGCTTGAACTCGAACTAGAACTTGAACGACGACGCGTACGTTTCCGTGAAACACCGGATGTCCCAGCAGTAGCTGATTCGTCGTTATCCATTTTACAAAGATTTTATCTAAAAAGATAACAATACGTATGCGAAAAAAAAAGATTTCGTAGAAAAAATTTTACAAGACGGTAGATTCACACTTTAACAGCCGGTCACGAAATAGATACGTGACGATGCAAACAAATTTAAAACGTGCGGCTGTTAAAATATTAATAGACAGCGTAAGAAAAAGAAATACTTACATGAATTGAAGAAATTCAAAGCTACACTTTTATTTTATTTATTTTTTTAAAAGTGTTCGACTTTACTCGACGGGAAACTTCAAGCCAATGAGTAACAATTTCTGAGCGGACCGCCGTCCGCGCCAGACCCCCACTCGCCTAGTGACGTAAGGATGTGCGACAGGGATGGCTATATACGGTAGAAAGAGACGAAATATCAAAGGGAAACGGATGTGCCTATCTCAATATATATAAGCTTCTAATAACGGTCAAGTGGTTTAATAGTTTGTTAAGGTAGCGACCATGTCATTGACTCGTTAAATTTAAAGTATAAAGTTCCATGTGATTGGTTAGGTAATATTTGAGAAACAGAGGACCATGTGATTGGTTTGTTAAATTTAAGGTATAAAGAACCATGTGATTGGTTCGTTAAATTTAAGGTATGAAGAACCATGTGATTGGTTAACTAATATTAGAGAAACAGACGACCATGTGATTGGCTCGTTGGTATTGAAATAAAAAGGACCATGTGATTGGTTCGTTAGAACTGAGATAGAATGGACCATGTGATTGGTTCGTTAGAACTGAGATAGAATGGACCATGTGATTGGTTCATTAGTATGTAATATAGATTAATTTAATGGTAAACAAAATCTATTACCTTATATCTAAATATCTTGAATTGTTATTCTGTGCAGCTAATTGAAATTACCCTTGTACCACCATAAATCGGTAGCTATTACCCACGGCTAGAAAGCATTTTTGTGGGTTCATATAAATCTATACCTATTACCGGTCATCCTATATTACCAACATTCTTAATTTGAATATAAATATTTTCTTTTACATTAATGGTCGTAAAACCCATTGTTGAGTTAAATCGAATCTCTGTCATTTAATTATTGCGTCTAGAAAACCGGGTCTTACGATTAAAATCTTTGTATAGTGAATTTCAAAATGAACAACCTCATGTCTATTCAAAAACTTAACTGCTCTATGAAACTGTGTGAAAAGATTGAAATGAAATGAAATTTATTCTGTGCATTTATTGTGTGATTAACTTAAATATACTTTGTTAATTAGGTACATTAAGCTGGAAGCGTGCATCAATCAGCCGACTGTTAGGCTCATCTGTCGACGTGTATGGGGACATACACGCGGTCAGGATGGACGAGTGTTAGGCTGAATAGTTCGTTGACAGTTATAAGACATTTTTCTATAAATGGCAACACAAGAACGGGGTTGTCAAATCGGACGGATTGATACACGCTCTCTTGCGTTGGGGACCTTGTCGACATCGGACGTGTTTACCAAGTTAAGTGTTATTTGATACCAGAATAAATAAGTGTGATTACTGTTCTTCCGTATTTTTATTACATGATATTAGGCCAAACAAAATAATTACATTTTATAATTTAGTATCTAAATAAAGATTCAATTACTGAAACCAGATTGACCGGACCATATTACATTTATGTACATACATACATATACACACGCCTGTAATCTCTAATGAGGTGGGCAGAGCCACAAGTAATCAAAGACCGCTTGCAGCCACTGTTGATACGAAATCCTAAGATACCATACATACCAAACCACCATATTATGTGGCCTATAAGAAAAAAAATGTAAAAACAACTCATAAATTATCTTGTAAACTACTTATGTTAGCGTACACCTATCCTGGACATTTTTCTAATTGGTTAATGAAAAGTTTGTAAATGAAAACATTTGGTCAACAAGAACAGACTTATTGAATGTCAAGTATAGGTGGCGCGAGTGAGGGTAGATCATTGGTTCTCTGTGGTTCGTACTGGAATGTGAATAAAATTTGTTAAGCGAAAGAAAATTAAAAAATATTTAATAATTCTATTAAAGAAGTCTTTTTCTTAAATTCATACGTGACCCCGAGTCTACTGCAATAATTCAGAAGTGGTAAGAACGTCGGAGAGAAACACGAGGTATGTACCTATCAAATGTTATTTTGTTTAGAATAGCCGCCGTCGTGGCGCCGTGAAACAAAAGACAACGGTTGAACAATTCAAACCGTGGGTAATAATATACTAGGTATGTATGTATATTTTTAGTATAAATCCAATGAATGCTGTATGTACTATAATTATTACTAGCTTGTCTGATCCCGCTGCTAGACCCAATGAGGGATTATAATACCGGTACCTACATATAACCGACCGACAAGAGCGTGGCTCTTAAATTGATGATGATGATGACCTACATATAAAAGACATCAACGCGAACAAAAGTACAACAAAAATAATAATAATAATATATAATATTGCTGATAAAATATCGATATTATTTTTAAATAAATAAACATTACATATATTTATTTAAATATGTTGTCATTCGGGTTCTTACTCATTAGGAATAACGAAATATTACCTACATAGTGTTTATTCTATTTTATTGGCTCTTCAAATAAAATAAATACATTGGTACCAAAAGTACATCAATTTATTTGGTGTATTCAAGTAATACTTTATTGTAATAATAAAATATATCGCCGTTGCTTCTAGTATTTAGTTAATGTCGATGCGATAATATAAAATAGCAAATGACATTAGGTACATAGCGGACGCACACCAAGATGATGTTTTCTCCTAAGTGTACAAGCACATATTCCATTTACCTACTTATTTGGTTGATCATCGTAATGAAATGTCTTTGTGAATGAAATACATTTTAAGGTTTGTTTTTTTTTCCTTTCTCCTCCCACTAATTACCTACACTGACTAACAATCCGATAAAACACACTGACTTATTTAGTCTCTGCGCTATTGAACTGCTTTATCATGCCGTCACACGAAAGATCAGGGTCACGATATACTCCACCTATTAGGGAAGATTTATTAAAGAAAAACAATAGGGGATACAGCCGATCCTCACGAAGCCCTTATCGTACCACGCGCGGGAAAAAACGGAGACGGTCCACAACCAGACACAACAGAAGGCGACCGAAGCGTGCAACTTACTGCAGCAGATCACGTCGATCTCGAAAGTCGTCGTATTGCACAGCCAGCACTACGTCTCGTAGCTCAGCACCTTCTAGACGTGTACGAAGCATGCGCGATACTTACCAATCGCGACGCCACAGTCGCGACCGTCATCAGACAGACGACTCGTCGGCGGACAGCTACGATAGTAGCGATGATAGCAGCAATTTGAAGAGTTGAAGAAGTCTTTCCAAGAGCTGGAACAATCAATTATCTACGTTAGTGAAAAATATGAAGATATGAATAAAAAGATAATAGGCCTAGAGCAGGAACGAGATCAACTAACTGATACCTTGCTTAACCTGGAGTGTAAGATGAGGAATCTGCAGCAAAGCTCTCGCAGTGCGTCCATAGAAATCCGGAATGTGCCAGCACAGGAAAAAGAGACCCACATTGAGCTCGCAAATATAGTTACCAAGATTGGAAATGTCGTAGGTGTGCAGGTTAATCCAGTAAATCTCAGGGACGTACGTCGCGCGCCAGGAAAACCAGGTACAAGTAGCAAAATTGTTGTTGAGTTCACTCAAGTAAACGCTAAAAATATGTTCTTAAAAGCTTCGAAGGCGTACAACAAGAAGCATCCTAATCCAGAAAGTTCGCCAAACCAACAGAAGAGAGAGTACAACCCAAATAAACTAAATACCCAGCTGTTGGGCTTTCCAGGAGACCGCAAACCAGTATATGTGGAGGAATACTTACCCCAGCAAGTAAAGAAACTGTTACTTAGTAGCAGAGCTTTTGCTAAAGATAAGAAATATGAGTACTGCTGGATGACAAACGGAAATATTTATCTACGTAAATCCGCAAAGGAAAATCATATACTGGTCAAGAACGAGCAAACTTTGAAAGAGTTACGGAACAAGGATTGACTAGGAAGCATTTCATTATATTTTGTATTAGTGACTTTGTTTATCTTGTTTAATTATTCCTGTAGCATTCCTGTTTCATGCTTAAGTCAATTGTTTTTATATAAAGTACATAAATATGAACACACATTACACACTTACACATTTAACACAAAAGTAATGATTTATTTTTATATCTATCATCATACCACAATATTACCCACATACACATATCTATTTTATTACGTACCTTTTGATTTTATTCTTTATAATCACATTTCAAAACCCGCAACCACCTACGGTCTACTTCAGTGTCAACTACGATGTCACTCAATAATATATCATCTTATGAATATATTAAAACAATTGAGCGAAGTGTTCTGTTCATGGAGTATCTCGTCTGTCACTACTAGTCTCCTATTGTGTGCTCACTGCTGGTATATATTATTACAATCAAAATGAATAATATAATAAATATGAACACGGACCTAGATGATCTTCAAGTGTCCAAAGTCTACACAACGACAGTGAACGACAGTCATAAGTACATTAGCGCAAGCTCGGTCTCATTTAATATAATACATATAAATATTAGAAGCATAAACAAGAATTTTGAGAATTTTAGACTCTTACTTTGTTCTCTTAAGTTTGTGTGTGACGTCATTATCTTGTCAGAATGCTGGCTCAGTAAAGCAGGGAATCTACCTGTCATTGCTGGGTACACGGTATACTCTAATGAGAAAGTTAGTAATCAGAATGGGGGCGTTGTTATTTATGTCAAAACACTCCTGAATCATACAGTTACTGAACCTACATTCACGGATGCTAATTGTCTTTTGTGTAAAATAAATGATGACATCGCCATCGTTGGGTTGTACAGATCCCCGTCACATCACAACTTGGAGAGCTTCTTTGACAGCCTAAACGTAACTCTAACAAACTTATCTTCTTACAAGAATACCATAATTGTTGGAGACATCAATATTGATGTTAAGGTGGACAGTATTGATTCCCACTGTAACGAGTATTTGAATTTAACAGCATCACATGGTCTTCTGCCGGCTCACCAAGTCCCAACCCGAGCAAAAAAATGTCTTGACCATATAATTTTAAAAACTACCTATCAGTCTACAACCTTAGTCATAGAATCATCTATGACTGATCATTATCCAGTATTGCTCAATTTAAATGCTAAAATCGCAACACAACCCGTAAGGAAACTTGGATATAAACTAAATTACATGTGCGATAAGGCCGCCTTTGCCCACCTTAGAATAAGTTTATCCTGTAAATGTTTTGTGAATTTGTGTGCAATAAAGTGTTTTATTATTATTATTATTAAATTATCCGACACTGATTGATGAAGTAAATACCTGTGATTTTTCTACCGTTTATAGTTCTGATGCTGTGGATTTGGCTACCGACTGCCTCATTAAATTACTTGGCTCGTTAGTTAAAACCCACACTATAGCTTATACAATTCCCTCTAGATTGAGAATCGTTAAGCCTTGGATTACCACAGGTTTGTTGAGATGCATTCGAAACCGCGATTATATGCATAAAAGAGTAAGAGTAGATCCCAACAACCAGATTATTGTTAAAACTTATAAACGTTATCGCAATTTTTGTAATAAATTGCTAAAGAAGCTTAAAACAGAATACGAAAGATCCAAGTTTGACACAGCCAAAAATAATCCAAAGAAGACATGGGAGGTAGTTAATGAGGTCACTAATTCTACTAAACAGGTTGTTCCGCCGCTTGAGCTTTTAAAAGCTTTCAATGACCCACAAGTCTCTGTGAACGCAGTGAATTCATTCTTCGCAAATATTGGCAAGGTTTTGGCAGATAATATTAAATCAAGGGTAGCAAATCATCAGCCACCACATAATAATAACTCTAATGTAAACTCTATGGTTTTGCTGGAGGTTACTGAGGATGAAGTTAGAGATACCATACGAGGTCTTCGCACAGATTGTGCGGTTGGCTGGGACGGTATACCAGCTAAACTACTAAAATTGTCTTGTTCAGTCCTTACTCCGGTTATAACTTATATATGTAACCTTGCCAAGATCAGGACAATTTCCTAAGGCACTAAAAAATGCTATTGTCCATCCTATACATAAGAGTGGTGACGTAGGCAGTGTCAACAACTTTAGGCCGATCTCAGTGTTACCCAGCCTCTCTAAGGTACTAGAGAAAATCCTCAATCGTAAACTGGTAACATTTTTAGAAAAACATCAGATACTCTCGGAAAATCAATTTGGTTTTAGGATGAACAAATCCACTGAGGATGCCATAGTATCTTTGGTTAATCATACGGTTGAGGAGTTGGATCGCAAGCAGAAATGTTTGGGGATCTTTTTAGATCTCTCTAAGGCTTTTGACACTGTCTCCGTCCCACTACTTGTTGATAAATTGGAAAGAATCGGTGTAAGGGGCAAGGTGCTGTCTCTATTCCGCGACTATTTATCTGAACGGACTCAATGTACTAAGATAGACTCCTATGTAAGCGAATGTGAAAAGCTAGAATACGGGGTTCCGCAAGGTAGCATCCTTGGGCCAACCTTATTCCTAGTGTACGTGAACGATCTGTGCAACCAGTCCTATCCAAATTGTCGTATATACGCATATGCTGATGATACAGCACTTATACACAAACACTTGGTCATAGCTCGCAATACTGCGATATAATTTCAACTCGTAATGAACAAATTACAGGAAATACCACTGATATTAAAACTAATCGAACTGAACAAATAATGCAAATTGTTTCAACTGATCAAACTAATAGTAAGTATTTTAAAACTGTACTGCTCAATGGTGTTACATGTTCGGCATATGTAGATTTTGGTAGTCAGTGTACACTTATAAAAGATTCGGTTGCAAGGTCTCTAAACGTCGTATTAGATAAAACTAGGCTTCCGATCATGAAAGGGTTTGCTCTAGGAAGCACTGTACCGATAGGTAGGGTTTTAGTAACTATCCTAGTAGACGCAGTAGAAGCAGACATAGAAGCCTACGTTGTTTCTGATCACTTACTTAACACCGATGCACTAGTGGGACAGTCTTTGACTGAATTACCATCAGTAGTGGTTCATAAGACAAGTTCAAATTTAGTTCTGTACTGCGACAACTCGGAAACATCACGGTTGGATGTTTACAATACTTCAAATGTGCATCAAGTAAGGCAATTTGTTGGTCTTGCCAGCTATTTCCGGCGGTTTGTTAAAAACTTTGCTGCGATGGTGAGACCGTTGACAATGCTTACAAAGGTCGATACTCCTTGGCAGTGGGGAGAGGAACAGGAAATAGCTTTTCGCGATGTCAAAGCCAAACTAGTTGATCGCCCCATACTGGCTTTGTATAACCCAGAGTTTACTACAGAGGTTCACTGCGATGCCAGCAAAATAGGACTAGGTGGTATATTGCTGCAGAGACCCAATGACGGGACGTTGTTTAGGGCAGTCGCATATTTTAGTCGTCAAAGACCCGGGAAGAAGCTTTCTGGCATTCGTATGAGCTAGAAACTATGGCAGTTGTACTCACCTTAAAGAAGTTTAGGGTATATTTGATTGGTTTAGAATTCAAAGTTATAACAGACTGTAGTGCATTACGCACTACGCTCACTAAACGAGACCTGGTACCCAAAATAGCGAGGTGGTGGCTAATGCTGCAAGAGTTCAATTTTACCATTGAATACAGGCCAGGACATAACATGCGTCATGCGGATGCCTTAAGTCGAAACCCGGTGTCATCGCCTGAAACTCAAGAAGAATTTGAAATATTTAATATTACAACGAATGACTGGCTGCATACGGTACAGATGACAGATCCCCGCATAAAACATATAAAAAAGTTGTTCTCGAAACTAATGAAAATGATATAAAAGATATCACTAACAATTTTGCTCTACGGAATGACAAGGTTTATAGGCGCGTGGGATCAAAATTGAAATGGGTAGTTCCAACCTCAGCTCGCTGGAGGATATGTCAACTGAACCATGACGAAGCGGGTCATTTCTCAACCGAGAAAACGTTAGAGAAAATAAAAAATGACTATTGGTTCCCCAAGATGAACCGGTTTGTAAAAAAGTACGTTAGTGCCTGTATCAATTGTGCGTACAACAAAGAAATGTCCGGAAAGAAGACAGGATACCTGAATCCAATCCCGAAGGCTAATTCCATATTTCACACGGTCCACATGGATCATTTGGGACCGTTTGTTACAAGCAAAAGACTTATTCTTGGGATTATTGACGGTTTTAGCAAATTTATATTTGTCCGGGCCGTTAGGAATACAAAGTCCCGAACAGCAATTAAAGTACTCAACGATGTATTCGCCACATTCGGGATCCCGAAGATCATAATATCGGACCAGGGTTCAAGCTTTACATCCAAGGAATTTAAGGAGTTCATTAGTTCGATTGGAGCAAAACACGTCTTGAACGCAGTAGCGACGCCTCGTGCAAACGGACAAATCGAGCGCTACAATCGGACTATCCTCAATTCTCTATCAGCTATGAACCATGGCCTTGATGAAAAGGATTGGGATACGAATGTGGCTAGATTACAGTGGAGTTTGAATAATACGGTGAACAAAGGCACTGGGAAATCACCTGCTGAGATCGTTTTTGGCCAGAGAATGATTTGTGAGGCAGAAGGAATCTTGAAAGGGTCTCTCGAGACAGAACCACAGGCTTCAGATGCGGGTAGAATAGAGATCAGAAAGAAGGTTGAAGATAAGATCCATCAAGAACAAATGAAAATGAAAGAAAGATTCGACAAGTCTCGGGCACCTACTAAAATATTCAACGAGGGTGATTTAGTAATGATACCAAACAATAATCCAGAAAAAGGGAAAAGTAAAAAGTTGGCTCCTAAATTTCGAGGGCCATTCAAAGTAACGGGAGTATTAGATAAGGATAGGTACGAAGTGTCCAGTATTGAGGGACACTCAAAGGAGATACCAAAATATTTACCCAGCCGACCAACTTAAGCCTTGGATCACGATGAGTGTATCGCCTAACGCCAGTGATATTTCAGATGGTAGTAGTAGCGAATCGAGTGGATAGTATTTCCGAAGGGCACCATATCATTTTCATTTTATGTTTTAAGTACCTAATATGATCGTTCATTTTACCGGTATTGTGCTAGATTTTGTAAGTATGACCGATGGATGATCCTGACCCAAGTTTCCCGTAACCTTTACAGCTTAGGAATTGTGACAAACCAGAGAAGCGAGCTGACAACGAATAAAATTGATCAAGGTCGTGCTCCACAGATGATATTGATACAAGTAACTATTGAAGTGATCGACTTAATTTAAATAACGACTGACCGGCAGCTGTGCTGGCAACGACTGACCGGCAGCTGTGCTGACAAAAACTGACCGGCAGCTGTGTTGGCAACGACTGACCGGCAGCTGTGCTGGCAACGCCTGACCGGCAGCTGTGCTGGCAACGACTGACCGGCAGCTGTGCTGGCAACGACTGACCGGCAGCTGTGCTGGCAACGACTGACCGGCAGCTGTGCTGGCAACGACTGACCGGCAGCTGTACTGGCAACGACTGACCGGCAGCTGTGCTGGCAACGACTGACCGGCAGCTGTGCTGGCAACGACTGACTGGCAGCTGTGCTGGCAATTTGCTAACTAGTGATTATTATATGTGCTCCAGGGGTGTAAATCAGTGGCAACACAGTGATTAATAATGGTAATAAGTGAATAGTGCTAATCACACGTACGTCAAGTAATACCAAATAGAGATCATTGATTTATGTTATGTTAACTCATGGGATGAACTTGAACTTCTTAGTTATGATAATTGTACCATTTATTTAATTTCTTGATTGTTATTTACATTATAATGAAGTCATTTTATAAACAAGTATTTACTCACTTTTGCACTTATCAGCTTGTAAGTATAATGATTATTATTTTTGTCGTTATTTTGTCACTTAACTAGTGTTATTATGATTTGTTTCATGTTAACTCACCTGTATGAGGCCATACACAACTTGTAGGAATGGCCGAGATCAAATTAGGAATAGAGACATTCCTACTAGAGGATGGCCGACTGTTAGCGTACACCTATCCTGGACATTTTTCTAATTGGTTAATGAAAAGTTTGTAAATGAAAACATTTGGTCAACAAGAACAGACTTATTGAATGTCAAGTATAGGTGGCGCGAGTGAGGGTAGATCATTGGTTCTCTGTGGTTCGTACTGGAATGTGAATAAAATTTGTTAAGCGAAAGAAAATTAAAAAATATTTAATAATTCTATTAAAGAAGTCTTTTTCTTAAATTCATACGTGACCCCGAGTCTACTGCAATACTTATATGTCTGGTCGCAATAACAACGAAATTTTTGTTACCGCTGTATTAATTAGTATTAATCTTTACCAAACATAATAACCCTTTACAACAAAACTTCACTATTATTTCCTTTAATATATATTTTTTTTTAAATGTAGGTATGTACGTAGCATTGGATTAATTAGGTCATTCATTGAAGTTGAACATATCAAGAGTAATAATACATTCATTTTTGTTTATTTTCTGTAATCCGTACGTAATGTTTAGAATGTGGGTAACTCTTCGAAATAAAGACAGGTTAAATAACTATAGGTACCTACTATTTGAAATAAAAGTTGACTATGCGTAATTGAAACAATTAGAGTCTCACTAATAATTAAAGAATAATTATAATTCAAACAACACTTTTCCACAGTTAAACTTACAAACTATCCAGCTTGAAAAGTGTGTAACGAAGCATTTCGGACCAACGAGCCTTGTAGCGACATCTTGTGGTTTCTGACGATATAACGTTGTTTTTATATTCTACCCGCAGGAAATCACAGATGGCGCTGCAGGGTTATCGATGGGCCCGAATATTTTTGATTATTTTATTTTCTTCAAAATTTGGTATATTAAATTATCTGCAACATTTATTTTTGATATATTATAATTATATTGTTTAAATTTTGGGATCAAACAAGTCGATCGATTGTTGTCGTTGATTCGGCGAATTTATGGTTTGGTAGATTTTTTCTAGTTTGGCAACTTTGTTCGTGGTTCTTGTGTCAGACTGACAGCTGGCTGAGCTGAGCGACAGGTTATGGAAAGTGGGGACGTCGCGAGAGCGCCGGAGACTCCACTGCCGTAACAATAATGTGGGCAAATTAAAAGCCACGATTTATCGGCGACATCAAGAGCCGATGTCTCGATTTAAATAAATAGCTTAACCGAGATGGTAAGTCCTCGCAATTCTTCGTGCATATTTTTGCACCAACTTTGTGATAACCTCGAGGTCCTTGTTTTCAGCAACATCACTGAAATCCCATCGCCAAAGGTCCAGTGGGTGGGTTTAGGTTTCATCCGAGCGATGCCCAACTATCCCGGATGAACCTGTAAGTTATTTTCTTTGTTTTACACTCGTGAGTTGCCTTGCCACGCTGTCAGCTGAACCACATGCTAATCATTGCCATTCCTTGTTGCAGATGGGGTTTTTGTTTCCTTTAAGTTTTTAACGTTTTAAAGTTTCGAACGTTTTGCAAGTTTTAATCTAAGAAGAAGTTTATGATTGGATCAGACTATTTCAACAAATTTGGTGAATGAAGATTCCTACTATTTTCTTCTGCATTTGAGAGTTATTTCAAGCTTCATTTCGGCGGAGCTTGCCTTGGTTGTTTGCACGTCGAAGCTTTCCTTTGTGCGGCGCGCATGTGGATGTGCCGCGCCTCTCCTTTTGTCAACACTCCGGATAAGGCCCGGTGAAGGACTGCGAGGTTGACCGGTGGACGTGCAGCCCGCCAGCTGCGTAACAGTTGGCCCGCTGCGCCGCCATCGTCCAGCACGCCCTGGCCTGAGCCGGCCTCATCACCTGTACGGTATTCCGGAACGCCTCAGGTAGGCCTGATAGTCGGAGGTCCTCGAGTAAGTGAGGTGCCTACAAGATGGACGGAAAGATATTTTAAACATCAGTGCTATCTTATGGTCATGTCACAGAGTGATACTTTACCTAACGGCCCATTTCTTTTTTATGGAATACCATTATAGTGAAAAAAAATCCGTTTCAGTGGCGCCCTTCTTGGTGAAATTGTCGCTCTGTACAACCATTTTAGAATATAAGTGGTGTTGGCATAAACTTTAAGAATAAATTTTGTGAAAACAGTGTATTTTTTTTTATTATTAAAAAGTGATGGGATTTTGTGTGAATTGTTTGTGTTTTGTTTGCATCTTAGGTTAAGTTGTGTTTGTCTTAGCATAAGTAAGGTTCTAGGCCTCATACAGAGACCTAACTTAAATACTTTTTTTGTACAATAAGTTTTAAACCCAAATTTAAGACCAAAGTGGTCCAGGGCTTATTGTCATATTTAGTAGCTACTACATTTGTGTTTTCATTATTTATTTAACCTTTTGTATAATTACAGGGCTAAAACCATATTTAGAACATTTTTAAATGCTTACTAGCAATTATATTTATCACAATTGAGTTTCTTTTGGTAAAATTAGGACTAATATCCATAATAGTAGTACTGCATATTTTCAACATTTTTTTTTTTTACAATTTGTAAACATAAATAATTAAAAAACCATTTATTATTAAAACAATTAATAATACTTTCAAAACATCAGCTATAAAGATAGTTTTTTGATAACATTTACAACAGGACATTGAGTAGAAATTGATATTTTGTAACTTTGCTTCATCATCATATTGTTAGTTGTGCCGCTGCTTGGCAAGCATTTTACTTATTTGTTTTTTGGAATAATTTTAGATCTGTCTTTAAAAAAACAACTTTATTGAGTAATATTTAGTAGTCGACTTGCTTTACAATCTTTATTTATTCACAACATATTACAACTTGACAATAACAATTAAAAGTAAACATAACCTTCAACAAAATTTATTTAAAAACACTGTTGTTTCTTTTATTATTGTGAAAATTAACTACAGGGATATAAATAATTGATGTTGTGTGATAATTACACTTATTTGGTTTATATTTAATGAAAATTTAGTACATATTTTAGAAAATAAGTTTTGGAGGCAGACGGGTACATTTTGAAACATAAATTTACTTCAGTTTACTTCAAACCACTTTTCAATCTTGAAATTATAACTCTGAAACACAACCATGGATATCCAAACTGTTTATTTACATTCACTGCTCCGTGATGAATTAATATATGAGGTGAGTATTCGTGCAGAAGCACCAGCTGATACTGTTCTCAAATTGAAGAAACAGCTTAGGGAGTTGATCACTGGTTTCTCTCCGGATGAAATAATGGATGATGAACGAAGACCACAGGCAGAATTCCCAATCATCACCGAAAAGCTGAAGGAGCTGCAGGCAAAACTTGATTTAGCAGTGAAGTCTAGGGAACGTCATCACCTTATGCGTGCTAGGGCTTTATATAATCATCTTCATCACCGTCTTGAGCGTGTGGTATGCACGGAGTCTGTCGATAGGGACATAAAATTGAAGCTGAATAAAAATCTTATAGCTTGCGGTCACTCATTGGAGAAATTGTTGTCAACAAAAAACGTCATCGACCCAGAAGAGGAAAACAGGGGAAAAGGGACAGATGGTTCAGCAATTAATTTAATGAAGTGGAACATTAAATTCGACGGCCGTACGAGTCCACATACGTTCTTGCAATCGATAGGTGAACGCGCCTCAGCGTTCGGAGTTAGTGACAATGTACTTTTCAAGTCCGCCTTTTGTTTCTTTTCGGACCAAGGTCTTCTATGGTACAGAGGTGTTAAGGAGCAGGTTTCGTCTTGGCAGGAATTAAGTGAGCTTTTAGTCCAGGAATTCGCACCCGTTGATTTCGATTATCGTTTGCTGGGGGAGATTAGAGCTCGCACCCAAGGACAGGATGAACCAACACACATCTATTTTGCAGTCATGAACTGTATGTTTTCACAATTGAAACGACCACTTTCGGATAGTGACAAATTAGAAATTTTGACGCACAATATTAGGCCCGTTTTTAGTGAGCAGTTAGCATTGCACGACATAGCTACGATAGCTGAACTTAAAGATAAATGCCGTAAAATAGAATCTGCGCGACAAATGACACAGCTCTTTGTCGAACCACCTAAGCAGTCTAGTTTAAACAGTGACTTTGTTTACAAGGGTAAAACGAAACCTGTAATGCCAGTCAGCGAATCCGCTGAGGTTAGGGAAACGGAACAGGTCTCGGCAGTTCAGCCACCAATTCAGGCTCAAACCTTTAGGCAGCGACAACCGCCAAATAATGAAAAGCCTGGTAGTTATAGGACAAAATCTGCGGCTAACAAATCAGTATTTTGCAAAAGATGTAAAGTGTCTACTCACTCAACCGCAAAGTGTAGGGACAAGACAGTCAAATGTTTTAAATGCGGTCATTTAGGGTTTACGGTGAGGTCGTGCCCAAAATGTAATAACCCAAAAAACTAGGTTGCTCGGACAATAACGCCGATCCTCCATCGAAGGTCGAAGATGGGGATTGGAAACAATGGTTACAGGTAGTAACTAATTATTTTAAGCTGAACAACGTAGCTTCCGTTTTGTTCGAGCCCAATGATGATGACGTTCGACCATATTTGAAACTTAATGTCCTGGATTTGTCAATTTATGGATTACTGGACTCAGGTGCAGCAATTTCAATTTTAGGAAATGGAGCACAAAAATATTTAGAATCTTTAGGTTTTACAGTGCAATCTGGTAAAGAAACTAATGTAACTGTTGCGGATGGTTCCCAGTGTACCTCTATAGGATATTTAATGTTGCCCATTACATTTAATGGAGTAACCAAAATTTTGAAATTTTTTATAATACCCAGTATAAAACTAAATGTTATTTTAGGCGTGGACTTTTGGCGGGCATACAATTTAATGCCAGAAATTTTTGAAAGTGTTTCCTACATGAGAGGTCCACAAAAGTTTATAAAAATGCCAGTAAACTCTATACAAGCTTATGACAGTCTTCCCAATGACCACAAGGAGTTAGCGGAGCTTATGATAACGAAATTTCATGACATTTCTTTTGAGCGCAAGGGTTTAGGTAGGACGCATCTTACACAGCACGTCATCGACACTGGGGTTGCGCCACCGGTCAAGTGTAGACCTTATCCCATGTCACCGGAAAAGCAGAAGGAACTACATAGGGAGTTGGATAGGATGCTGGAGCTGGACGTCGTCGCTCCGAGCGAGAGCCCTTGGAACAATCCGGTCCTTATGGTTCCTAAAGCTGACGGTACATGGCGATTTTGTCTGGACTGCCGGAGGCTCAACTCTGTGACGAAAGGCGATGCTTATGCCATTCCCTACATACCCCAGATATTGGATAGCCTCAAGAATGCCAAGTACATCAGTTCTGTGGATTTTAAATCGAGCTTTTGGCAAATTCCACTCGACCCTAGCTCACAGGAGAAGACTAGTTTCACAGTGCCTGGTAGGGGGTTGTTTAAATTTAAAGTTATGCCATTCGGCCTATGCGGAGCTCCTGCTCGCCAACAACGGCTCATGGACATGTTGTTTGGACACCCTTTCTGCAGTGACGTAACTAAAGGCATGATTTTCGTGTACATCGACGACATTATAGTAGTTGCTGAAGATCTAGAAACGCACATACTTCTTTTAAAAAGGCTTCACGAAAGAATACAGAGCGCCAATTTAACGATCAACTTTGAAAAGAGCAAATTCTTCCGTAGCTCTTTAAAATATCTGGGTTATGTAGTGGATGAGTTTGGGCTTAGGACCGATCCCGATAAGGTTCGTGCTGTTCTGGAGTTCCCGGTACCCAAAAATCCGAAAGAACTAAAAACCTTTCTAGGTGTCTGTTCTTGGTACCGTAGGTTTATTAGGAATTTCTCCACCATTGCGGCACCCTTACACGCTCTTACCAGCTCAAAAACCAAATATATCTGGAACCAAGACGCAGAAAACGCTTTTGATACTCTAAAAAACACTTTAGTTTCAGCTCCAATTTTAGCTTGCCCTGATTTTAGTAAACCATTTTCAGTTCACTGCGATGCATCAAATTTTGGCGTAGGAGGTGTGTTAGCGCAGAATATTGATGGCCATGACCGCCCTATCGCATATATCAGCAGATCCCTTAATAAAAACGAACGTAATTATAGTGCTACCGAAAGGGAGGCGTTAGCAGTTGTGTACGCGGTTGAGAAATTTGAACCATATTTAGGTAGTAGACCATTCACCGTCGTAACCGATCACGCTTCACTTAGGTGGTTCATGAATTTAGAGAATCCTACGGGACGCTTAGCTCGTTGGGGTTGTAGGTTGTCCCAATTTAATTTTACAATCGAGCATAGGAAAGGGAAGGATAATGTCGTCCCTGATGCCCTCTCACGATTGCTGCATGTGGATGCCATCGATGCTCCAAATGCAGGAACCGGTGATGAGTGGTATGATAAGGTTTACTCTGGATGTACGGCTTATCCTAAAAATTATCCCAATTATCGCGTCGAAAATGGTACTCTTCTACGATACAGCAAGGGTAAGTATGCCCTGACTCAGGAGTTTGATTGGAAGATTGTTGTGCCAAAGTCAAACCGTCTGCAGGTCATGTCCGAAAACCACGAACCACCGACCTCGGCACACCTCGGGGTGTTTAAAACGCACCGTAGGTTGTGTTTGAGGTATTTCTGGCCAGGAATGTACCGCGACGTGCTTGATTTTGTCAACAAATGCCGTATTTGTTCCGCTTATAAGCACAGGACCAAACTCACTCCTGGGATCATGGGTCAGCCTAAGCAGTGTTATAGGCCGTTTCAAGCTGTATCCGTAGATTTGGTAGGACCTCTTCCACGATCACGTTCGGGTTATATGCACCTTTTAGTAGTAACATGCTGTTTTTCAAAGTACACCATGTTATTTCCACTTCGTCGAGCGACTAGTGCTGCAGTAGCTAAAAACTTTGAGAATTATGTGCTTCTAGCTCACGGGATTCCTGAAACCGTAATTACCGACAATGGGGTTCAATTCACGGGATCAGAATTCAGTGGCCTTCTCAAGAAGTACAATATTCCACGAGTTCACTACGGGCCTAGGTACACGCCACAGATTAACATGGTGGAAAGGTATAACAAAACAGTCATGACAGCTGTTTCGTCTTATGTAGCTGACGATCATAGGGCATGGGATCTCAATTTATTTAAGGTGCAATTTGCAATAAATAGTGCGGTGAACGAAACCACTGGGTTCAGTCCTTTCTTTTTGGTCCATGGCCGGGAACCAATTATTAACGGTTCTTTTTATAAAAACGACGATAGGGAATATGAGGTCTCTATGCCAAGGGACGAGTATGCGGGTGAATTTGGGGTCCTTCGGGATATTTTTAATAAGGTTCGAATTAATATCGAGAAGGCTCACACGACGAACGCGAAGTACTACAACCTGCGACGCCGTAACGTCAATACTTTGCGCGAAGGTCAAGTAGTGTGGCGGAAAACGTACGTACAGAGTGACGCCGCTAATTTTAAAGCCTCGAAACTAGCCCCAAAATACGAGCAGTGCGTGATTAAAAAGGTTTTATCACCCTTGGTGTACGAATTGGTTTCGTTTAGTGGCAAGAACTTAGGTTCTTGGCATATAAAAGATTTAAAAATTTAATTTTCAAATTGCCCCGTGTTCCTCTTGTCGTATTTTTTCTTAAACAAAAAATTACCGGCTTGGATCATTGTATTTGGCTCAATTTAAATTCACGTTTATAAAGTAAGTAACATCATTTTTGTTGTTTGTTTTCGCGGTTAGCTTCATAACATTTTATTTTTAGAAAAATAATACATTGGTGTAGTTACTTGTGTCGTAAGTGGCCTAGTAACAGCCTGTTTATGACAATCTCGTTTTTTTTATGTAGTTAAAACTATTAACTAAAAACTAACTATAGTTCTTAACTAGATTTACAAATAAATGTTATTTGTTTAATGTTTTGTTTTTAGTGTGTTTATGGTGCACTGATAAGGCCCATACACACTAGCGTCTGCAACGCAGCGTTTTTATGAACGCTCAATATAGCGTTTTTATGTTTTTTTGTTTAGGCGATTATAGCCAACTATTTAAAATAGTTTTTACGTTGCTCGTGTCAACATTTTTTTTTTAGGCAATATAGTAGCCATTTATTAGAAATACATTTAAAATAGGAAACCTTATTAGGTTACTCTTAGTTTAATTTTTTCCCTTTTGACGGAGCGGGTAGTGACTCCTTAAATAAGCCTCTAACAACTGTTGTTTTGTTTTTTGTCTTTGTCTTTAGAATTGGGGTATCGAGTGACACTATGAGAGTCGTCAGCTCATCAGGGTTATGAATGTGGGTAACATCCAGTGAAATTGATACTGGGTGCTACTATATGAAAGAAGTGAAAGGTGATCAATGAATGGTGATGAATAACAGGTCGGGGTAATTGTTGTGCTTAGGGTTGTGCTGTTTAGATGTTGGTGTTTGTGCTTCGTTACGTTTTTTTTATAAATTGTTGTTGTCTCGTCTTCTGTGACAGATTTTTTTTAAAATTTGATAAAATTTAGACTGGTTGTGCGCTCCAGGCTCTATGGCTGAGGGCAGCCGTGTTTCTCACCCAGTTCGAAACCTCTCGTGGGTAGGGGGGTATTGTAACGAAGCATTTCGGACCAACGAGCCTTGTAGCGACATCTTGTGGTTTCTGACGATATAACGTTGTTTTTATATTCTACCCGCAGGAAATCACAGATGGCGCTGCAGGGTTATCGATGGGCCCGAATATTTTTGATTATTTTATTTTCTTCAAAATTTGGTATATTAAATTATCTGCAACATTTATTTTTGATATATTATAATTATATTGTTTAAATTTTGGGATCAAACAAGTCGATCGATTGTTGTCGTTGATTCGGCGAATTTATGGTTTGGTAGATTTTTTCTAGTTTGGCAACTTTGTTCGTGGTTCTTGTGTCAGACTGACAGCTGGCTGAGCTGAGAGACAGGTTATGGAAAGTGGGGACGTCGCGAGAGCGCCGGAGACTCCACTGCCGTAACAATAATGTGGGCAAATTAAAAGCTACGATTTATCGGCGACATCAAGAGCCGATGTCTCGATTTAAATAAATAGCTTAACCGAGATGGTAAGTCCTCGCAATTCTTCGTGCATATTTTTGCACCAACTTTGTGATAACCTCGAGGTCCTTGTTTTCAGCAACATCACTGAAATCCCATCGCCAAAGGTCCAGTGGGTGGGTTTAGGTTTCATCCGAGCGATGCCCAACTATCCCGGATGAACCTGTAAGTTATTTTCTTTGTTTTACACTCGTGAGTTGCCTTGCCACGCTGTCAGCTGAACCACATGCTAATCATTGCCATTCCTTGTTGCAGATGGGGTTTTTGTTTCCTTTAAGTTTTTAACGTTTTAAAGTTTCGAACGTTTTGCAAGTTTTAATCTAAGAAGAAGTTTATGATTGGATCAGACTATTTCAACAAATTTGGTGAATGAAGATTCCTACTGTTTTCTTCTGCATTTGAGAGTTATTTCAAGCTTCATTTCGGCGGAGCTTGCCTTGGTTGTTTGCACGTCGAAGCTTTCCTTTGTGCGGCGCGCATGTGGATGTGCCGCGCCTCTCCTTTTGTCAACACTCCGGATAAGGCCCGGTGAAGGACTGCGAGGTTGACCGGTGGACGTGCAGCCCGCCAGCTGCGTAACAGTTGGCCCGCTGCGCCGCCATCGTCCAGCACGCCCTGGCCTGAGCCGGCCTCATCACCTGTACGGTATTCCGGAACGCCTCAGGTAGGCTTGATAGTCGGAGGTCCTCGAGTAAGTGAGGTGCCTACAGGTGTACGGACAGTGTTTTTAAACATAGTGATATCCCATGGTTGTTACGGAGTGACAATTAACCTGACGGACCAAAGCGCGACCTGTCTCCCTCCATAGGGTTTTTACCTGCCCATGGTTGTACTTTAATATTATATTACAAAATATACATTGTACAAATTCAAAGGGAGTTTTCTTTGTCTCATGCTCACCGGTCTATAACATCTAGCTGTGCCCTTCAGGTAAACACCACTTTATAAATTTTCTGAAACATATCGGTATTATCATAACACCATTTCCTATTTACCTACCTTCTCCGTTAGGTAGCAAAAGATTTCCGTTTCAAGTGGTCACGCGTGGCAACAAAACATTCCAAAAACGTAGGTACTTACCACTTCTGATATGTAGTAAAAATACGGAAGAACAGTAATCACACTTATTTATTCTGGTATCAAGAAAATAACACTTAACTTGGTAAACACGTCCGATGTCGACAAGGTCCCCAACGCAAGAGAGCGTGTATCAATCCGTCCGATTTGACAACCCCATTCTTGTGTTGCCATTTATAGAAAACTATTCAGCCTAACAATATAAACTCGATATTTCCTTTTAATGTGTCTCCTTCGATGACCCAGCGAACAATAATATCAAATTCAACATGGCCGCTTCTTATGCTAGTCGTAAACAAAAAAAAAGTAAAAGTACTAAAATGATTCTAAATCAATGTGTTATACATGCCAAAAACAATCAATAAATTAATAATTAAATCAAAGATAATTAATGTATGTCAAATCAAGGTAGAATAATGTAATCATAACTATTTGTTGTGCAACCGCGGAAGTTGGTCAGTATTGGCAATACGTCGCTAACACTCGGCCATCCTGGGTAAACCGTGTCCCACGGCGCTCGGAACTCGGTACGGTTGCAGCGTTGATTGTAGTCGGCGTATACTCCTCCCCCTATAAGAAAAAATAAATGAGCAGAATTGATTTGTTCGGATTTTGATGGAAATTAATTATGCGTATAATCTATCACATCAGTTGTGCCACATAGTTAAATCACGCAGCTGCATTTTGGAACATAGTTCACACAGCTACCTATATGACGTACACAGTTTAGTCACACAGTTAAAGTTGTCACACAGTTATTTTACACGGTTACATTACACAGTTATATTACACAGTTACATCACACAGTTCCATCACACAGTTCCGTCACACAGTTCTATCACACAGTTCCATCACACAGTTCCGTCACGCAGCTCCATCACACAGTTCCATCACACCGGTAGGTGTATCATGGCACACAGTACACAATCTTTCTATATGGCATAGTATTGAAAGCAAATATTGATCCCTGCTACTTAATAGTACAGGATAGATAGGATAATAAGCTGTTCATACTGTCTCACGTCACTATGTTACATCTTATATACATTCTGTAATATAAATTTTTACTACGAAAATAAATTCAACTGAGTTTCTTTTCAGTTTTTCTTTTTAAACTACTATAGATACCGATTATTATATATGTGGGGTCGCTGAACTGAGAGTAGTGGATATTTCTCACAAAATCTTTATTTAAATCTTTACAATATTCGCTCGGAAATCTTTAATCTTTTTTTCAATGACGTTTCTCTTGACATCTACCTTATTTGACATTCGCTATTACGTTTCGTTTTAACATTGATCGAATAAAGAAATTTAAAAAAAACAAACAAACATTAAATAGAAATAAACTACGTAAGCTACTCTAATTCCACACGGCCGTCCTGGTCTTCATCTGTCCCAGATGAACTATCTTCCGCGCTGATCCACGGTTTCATTAGATCTGCAGAACTCGTTGTGTTAATAGGGCCTTCACCATGTCCTAATTTCTTCAAAGCTTATCTATCGTTTCCCTTTTCTACAGATATCTCGTAAGGGCCAAGATATTTAGGAAATAATTTGCTTCCTTGACTAAATTGAGTCCTTTTTATAGCAACTAGATCGCCAACTTTATAAGACTTAGCTTCTTTTCTCTTTCTATTATAACCTCTTATATTTTCTCTTTGTACTTTCTGTATTGATTCTTTTGCCTTTTCTCTTAGTTCCTGTCTTGTTTCATTAAAATGATTAATATTTTCTTCTTCAATTAGCTTCAAAAGTTCGTCGTCTTTATCTCTTATCTTTGTGCCAAACAATAGTTCGAAAGGTGTCATTCCGATGCTTCTCTGATAAGTACCATTCAGGCAACGTTGTACATTGGATACTCGACGGTACCATTTGGTTGGGTCATCAGCACTTAATTTGCTTAGGACACTGATAATAATTTGATGGACCCTTTCGACTTGGCCGTTTCCTCTTGGCTGACCCGTGGTGATTGTATAATGGGTAATATTCTCATCCTTGCAGTAATCTTGAAAGTCGTTTGAGGTAAATGAAGCATTACGGTCAGTGATTATTCTTTCAGGTGAATCGAATATCTGTTGTTGTGATTTTAACTTACCTAATGTTTCTCCAGTTGTCAGAGTTTTGACAGGGTATATCCAGGTAAATTTCGTAAAAGCATCCACAACTGTGAGGATATACTTGTAATTCTTGTGGGTAGACGTCAGTGGTCCAAGGTGATCCACGTGGAATGTCGATAACGGTATATCACCTTTATCGATAGGATGTAGCAATCCATCTTTTTTGCCTCTCTTGTGTGCTATGAGGATGCATTCAACACAATTATCAATAATTTTTCGTATCTTAGCTTGTAAGTTTTCTATGTAGTATTCTCTATGTATAAGTTCTTCAGTCTTGGCCATACCAAAATGTCCTCTTTCATGATTCTTCCTTATTATTTCTGTCTGCATTTTCTTGGGTACAACTATCTGTCTATTTCCATTTTTTTCTTTGTAAAGTATTCCACTTTGTAAAACGTAGTTTTGATAAGGTTGTGTCTCTAAAATCTTTTTCAACAGGTTAATATGTTCGTCTTCATCTTGACTCTTCTTCAGGCGTGCTACAGTTTCGGTAAGTATTAAACAAACAGGGTGACGGCTTAAGGCGTCTGCGTGCTTCATCCTTGACCCTTCTCTATGTTCTACATTGTAGTCATATTCTTCTAACAGCAAGGCCCAACGAGCAACACGTGGAGGTAAGTCTTTTTTCTGTAAAGTCATAGTCAGTGCGGAGCAATCGGTTACTATTTTGAAGTGTATACCCTGTAAGTACACTCGGAATTTTTTAATTCAAATTTCAAATTCAAATTCAAATTATTTAATTCGGACTGTATCCATATATGTTAGTAACAAACAACTTATATTCTAATGTTAGTAACAACTTATACAACTTAAGCTAATACACACGCGCGACCCTTGGCACAGTAGCGTGCAGCTGCATCCAGCGCTTCAGCAGCGGGGAGTCCCACCGGTCTGCTAACACACTCAGGATACTGTTCGAGCTGGTGCGCACGCGGCGCAGCAAGGAGGCGCAACGTTTCCTCATGATGGTATAGAAGCAATTAATTTGCGCCTCTGCAAACATTAATGAGGCGCTGCAATAACGCGGCAGTCCGAACAGCATCCTGAATGCGTTATTATATTGAACACGCAGAGCTCCATAAGTTCGCTGCGTAAAGCTGACCCACAGACCGCACGTGTAGAACGACTGGCAGAACGCTTTGAAAAGCGTCGCCTTTACTTGTTCACTACAACGCGAAAATCTGCGGACCAACATGTTACAGCGAACAGACAGCGCCCTGCGCTCCCTTTCTATGTCTACATTATCTGACAAATTATCAGAGACCCAATGGCCCAGATACCTCACCTTATCCACTTTTTTCAATGGAGAGCCACATAACGTTATATCAGGCACATTTTGGTAGCTTTTAGCACCTGTATTAAACACCATGAACTCGCTTTTGGATGCATTGTATCTGAGCCCATGAGCCTCTGCGTAGGTCTCGCATATTTTCACCAGACGTCGCAGCGCACCAATCGATGGGCTCAACAGCACCATATCATCAGCGTAACTGATATTGTTGACACAGACACCATCGACATGGCATCCAATACCAGTGCCGCTCAGCTCCCCGATCAGACGGTTCATATACAGATTGAAAAGCCGAGGCGAGCTCAATCCCCCCTGTCTCACCCCGCAGTCCAGTCCATACATGTCCGAATGCGCGCCTGCCCACTTAACACGGTTTATCTGACTATTGTACCAGTACCTAAATACTGATACAAGCTCAGGTGGAAGGCTAGTCTCATCTTCTAGCTTGCGCCATAACAAATCGTACGATACTAGATCGAACGCCTTCGACAGGTCCAAGAAGCAGGCATATATAGGGGTTTTTCTTGCTGTATAATATTGAACAGTTTGCTTGAGACACAAGATCGCGCTTTCAGTTGACAGCCCAGGCCTAAACCCGAATTGAGCATCATGGAGCTCAAGATGGCCGCCAAGGTGTTTATCAAGCAAACTGTCCAGCACCTTAGCTATAATTGTTGCCAAAGATATAGGCCTGTAATTGGACATATCGGAGGCGTCCCCAGTTTTATTTTTCAGAATAGGTACGACTACAGTATACATAAGCTCTTCTGGTAGATAACAATGACTGACACACAAATTGAAGAACATTGCAAGTACTCGCGGCATGTGCACACCAGCATACTTCAGATGTTCGACACTGAGGCCATCGTGCCCGGGAGACTTACCTCTTACCATTCTCTTAATTACATTAGCAACTTCTTTGGCAGTAAATTTTATGGTAAGCTTCCCAGGACTGGCGTCCATCCCGAACACCCGAGGCAGCTGTGTAAATGGTGATTGCACTTGAAAGTGCCGCCGAAAAGCATTAGCAATGTCTGTTGGGTCATGCTCACCAGCCACACTGACAGGAAGGGTCGGCTTCGGGTTCAGTTTATTGGTGTTTTTCCAGAACTTTGAAAAGTTTTTATCAGAATGATTCTTAGCAAGTATATCCATTTTAATCTGTTGTTCATTGTTTTAACAGTATCTAAGTTTTGACTTAAAATAGTTTTTGTTTCATACATTTTACTAAATACATATCCGCACTTAGGTTTACCGTGCATCAACCATTCTTTATACCAAATCCGAGCCTCCCTGTGCGCTTGGCTTTGGCAGATCACCCATAATTTGTTCTGTAGCAGACGCCCTTTGTCTAACACACTTGACACATTTGCGTACATAACTTCGAACCAGGTTTCTCATACCAAAGATCCAATAGCATGAGCTTAAATAGTTCATCATTAGAGTTGTACCACCGTGCAGGGTTTTGTTGTGCGCATCTGCAATGGTCAACTTGGTTAGATACGAGTCCTTTGGCATAATGATTGGGTGTTTTCTCTGATCCTCAAACCTTGACTTTTGCAATCTGCCGCTCACTCTAATAATGCCTTTAGCATCTATAAATGGGCAAAGTGTTTTTAGAGTGCTTTATGATGACAGGGATCCATTTCGTTCTAACGTTTTGTAGTCTGCTTCAAATTTTTCTTTCTGTGTCATTCTTATACAGCATTCTAGAGCTTTATCTATTTCCTTCTTCTGTAAATGTATTGTTTCGGTTTGATTCTTCTTTAACATTCGTCTACAATAAGCAATTACTCTTACCAATCTTGGTAGAGAGGAAAATCTTGCCAAAATTGACTCTTCTGTATTTGTGTTAACATGTGCCTTTATCGCTATTTCGAGGCTTACGTTTTCATGTTTAGGTTTAGTATACTCAATGTTTTGGTTTTTCAAAAACCATGGCCCGTTCAACCACAGCTCATCCTCCACTAATGTACTTGGGAGAACACCTCGAGATGCTTGATCTGCAGGATTTTCCATGCTTGACACATGAGACCACTGAGAAGAGTTCATTAAAGTTAAAATCTCTGCAACTCTGTTGCCTACGAACGTCTTCCACTTGCTTGGATGACTATTAAGCCACGCAAGTACGATGGTTGAGTCCGTCCATGCTCTTAAATTGTCTTTCGGA
The DNA here is from genome assembly GCF_024362695.1 of Pectinophora gossypiella. Classification (NCBI taxonomy): domain Eukaryota; kingdom Metazoa; phylum Arthropoda; class Insecta; order Lepidoptera; family Gelechiidae; genus Pectinophora; species Pectinophora gossypiella. The sequence goes on along the minus strand of NW_026063259.1, from coordinate 139,479 downwards.
ATATCGAGTACTTCAGCTGATTTAATGAGAAGCTTTGTTAGTAAAACAGCCCCACAAAGTTCTAAACGCGGTATACTTACCTGTTTAATGGGAGCTACTCTTGTTTTTGCCACTAGAAGAGATGTGTGAACTTGATCTGCTTTATCAATTGTTCTCAGATAGATTACTGCGGAATAGGCTGCCTTAGAAGCGTCGCTAAACCCGTGCAGTTCGGTGACCTTATCTGTTGTCCTTGTATTCAACCATCTTGGGATTTTTATGTCTAATTTCCTTTGTTCTTCTGTGGTCCTTTCGTGTTTCTTTTCAGATTTACTTCTCATCTCATTTTTCCTTTCGGGTTGTCCTTCATTGTTTGCTATTTCCTTTATAGCTTTCAGAACTTTTTGATTGTTACTGTTCCACTTTTGTAACCCAAAACCTCCTTTCTTTAGTAACTCGGTGATCTGTTTATAAATCTCCATACATTCTTCAACACTTTCACTTCCGGTCATTAAATCATCCATATAAAAACATTTTAAAACCCTGTCAGCAGCTAATGGAAAGTTATGTCCTTCATCGTAAGACGTTTGATGTAATGATCTTACTGCCAAATACGGCGCAGACGCCGTTCCAAAAGTCACCGTCAAGAGTTCGTAATCTTTCATGGTTTCATCCGGGTGGTTTCTCCAAACTATGCGTTGATACATGGCATCTTTCTCTGCAATTCTGACTTGACGGTACATTTTTGTTATGTCCGCTATAATACCAATTGGATGAATTCTCCATCTTAGAACTGTATCGCGCAAGTCAGCCTGCAACGAAGGACCAACCATCAAACAGTTATTCAACGAGATACCGTTTCTATCCTTCTCGGAAGCGTTAAATACCACACGCACCATGGTAGTGGTTTTATCGTTGCGTATAATTGCGTGATGAGGAAGATAAACAGCTTCATCTCGTTTGATATCACTGTCTAGTACTGGTCGCATATGATTCAGATCCAGATATTCCTTTAAAACTTCGGTATATTTTTCCTTCAATTCTGGATCTTTCTGAGATCTTTTCTCTTGTGAGTTTAGTCTTGCTATCGCTATATTTCTTGATTTTCCTCATTCAAATGTTGGTTCCTTTTGAAACGGCAGTCTAACGACATATCTTCCTTCGTCTGTTCTTGTAGTTGTACTGTTAAATATCTCTTAACATCTTTGTTCGTCTTCGGTGAACTGTTTTTTGTTATAAGATAAACCTTCTTCGATTTCCCAAAAACATTTCAACATGTCATCTGGGTTGATCTGTACAGTCATAACTGTTATGTTCTCTTTAATATTGTGATTTTTAGTACTGTTAACTACTCCTAAAATAATCCATCCTAAAGATGTGTTCTGTGCTATTAAAGCTTCAGATGGTCCTTTCATTAGTCCTTCTGTTAGTATCTGACCATAAACGTCGGCACCCAACAAGATATCAATTTTATTGAAGGTGTTGTACTGTGGGTCAGCCAAATGAATATCATTTATTTCATCCCAAACAATGAGTTCCAAATTTCTTTCTGGGAGATATGACGTGATATTGCCTAATACATAAGCTTGTACTTGTAAATTGAACTGTGGTTCCTTGATTGTATCAAAAGAGACACCATGTGCTTTATAGGAAGTGTCTTGTTTTGTCCTATGCCTGATACTGTTCCCTGTATAGGGTCTTCAGTCTAAGAAGTTGCACTGTTGCTTCAGTGATAAAGCAGGCTTGTGAGCCTTGATCTATCAGGGCTCTTACGACTTGAAAATCACCATTATTGGACTCGGCCTTTACTAGCGCGGTGGCTAGTAAAACCTGTCTTTGAGTGGTAACGATTCTATCCGTCGACAAACAAGAACGTATCTGAGTATCGCTAACATTAGGGCTAGCGTTCACAGGCACTGGTTTCGAGTGATGTAGTTCCTGTTCTACGTTTGGATGAAGTAGAGAATGGTGGCGCTTGCTACAAATTTTACAATTGGTAGCCTTTTTGCACTCGTAAACTGTGTGGTTTCCACCTAAACAGTTAAAGCAAATGTTATTCTTAGCTACAAACTCCTTCCTTAAATCGTAAGGTTGCTTAGTGAATTTTTTACAGAAACACAACTTATGAGTTTCTGAACAGTATTGACACGGTCTTGCTGTTGAACTTGATGCAGTTCCCAATAGAACTTTCGGAGAATATGAAGTAGTGTTGTGGTTATTTCTATTGAACTGGTTATAGTTTGACCTTTTCGGTTCAAGACGCTCCAGTGCTCTAAAACGCGATTCTATAAAAGTTCTAAACTTATCCCAAGTAGGTAAATCACCTGAATCGGTAACATGCAATTCCCACTGTTTGCGAGTATCGGCATCTAATTTGTGCGCAGCGATATGAATAATTATTACATCCCATGATGTAACATTGATACCTAGATTGGATAACGCATTTAAGCAATCAGATGTAGTATCGACTAATTCCTTCAAAGCCATTGCTGTTAGATACACACATAATTTTACTGTGGCAACACACTTTCTCTTTGATCTTCATTTTTTTACCATGTAACTGTCAGTCTCAAATAAACCCAATTTAAAATTACTTAAAAGTGACTTCTCATTTATTGAACACAACAAAATGGTGCCGAAAAACAGTCTACATCTCAAGAAAGTGTTATTTCGACAAAGTGGTAGTGAACTTATGTAAAAGCATCATGTAACATTTTCGTCGCGCGGAGGATATTTTACAGAAGCCACGAAGCCATTCCGATCACGTGACCAAGTCCTGACATTTCAACGCAGTACACTGCATGTCGGGTCACATCAGCGCACGACCCACCAAACTCATCGGATCAATCGTGCACAACCGGCGATGTAAAGCAAAATAAGTTCTTACACAGACAATCTTACAAAAGAAAAAAAAATTGAAATTTTTCTTCATTCATTCATTCAACAAAAAAATAGCAACGTAATGCAGTGAATAAAAACAAACGCTTTTTTTATTGATATTGCCCGACGGATTTGCCTGGTCAGTCCTCTAAATAATATATATTACTTGTATCGCAACAGTACAGTGCAGCAATAACACTGCATGTCTAATATTTCTTCGGAATCAAATACTTCGACGGAGTGGTACGACGAAGAAGAACGTGACGATAGAATGGCGGAACAGGTAAAGCGCCTCAATATAGCACGTGGCCAGTGCAAGGCCACCATAACAAGAGCTGAAAAATTCTTCACGGACACCCCGTTAGAATCAATAACGACAGAGGACTTGCAGATCAGGCAAAAATCAATTTGCGCGGCATATGAAAAATACCAATCGCTTTCCATTGACATGCAACTTCTTGATGTAGAAGTCGATGCAGATGATGAAGAGATGGAATCACGCTACACTAAATTAGAAGTTACCATACAACGTCTGCTATCCAACTCTGTGACCAAATGTGGCCAGGCGAAAACTCCTGAGGTTAACCATTCTGCGGCTCATCTAACGTCATTAGAGATACCAGTTTTTGATGGAAGGGACATCTCTCTTTATAAACCATTCATGGAAATGTTTGAGGCCGTTGTACATCATGATAACCGGCTGTCAGATGTCCAGAAATTATGTTTCCTCAAGAAATATGTACGGGGCGAGCCTCTACAACTGATAGATAGTTTACCGATCGTTGGAGTCTCCTACACTGATGCTGTAAGTTTGCTGAAGAAACGGTATGACAATGAAGCTTTGCTGATACATAACCATGTCTGCAACTTACTCGATCTGCCTGCTGTGCAGAGAGGAACAGCTCAACAGCTAAGAGAACTCACCGCTAAAGTAAGACAACAAATTACATCTTTAAAGAATCTTAAGCAGCCAGTGAACGCGTGGGATGCTATTCTATCCTGCATCCTTTTAAGAAAATTAGATAGCTTCACCGTGAGGTTGTTTCATGCTGACAAAAATGATGCTACTGTACCTAGTGTTACAGACTTATTAGATTTTGTAGATAAACGAGCGTCTGTCCTTGAAGCAAGCTCAACAGAGAGACCTAGCAAGGCTGGTAAGATTGTAAATCTGTCAACGGTCACTGCGCATGAAACAAACAGTTGTAAACTTTGCTCCCAGTCTCATAGGCTATTTAAGTGTCCAAAATTTAATGTCATGTCAATTGCAAAGCGAATAGAGTATGTCAATGGGAATAATCTATGTAAAATTTGTTTGGGTTTTCATACAAAAAAATGTAGATATCATTTTAAATGTACCACATGTAAATCTACCAATCATAACACACTATTACACATTGGAGAGCAACAGAACAAGCAGGTTGAAGAGCAGTCACAGCCTCAGCCTCAGGTAGCCATGCATTGTTCTAAAAATTCAGAATCTAACCTTTTGCTACCAACAATTAAAGTTTTAGTATCTGATGTCCACAATAACAAGCATGTAGTCAGAGCCATGCTGGACACAGGCAGCCAAACCTCCTTTTGCACTGCAAGTCTTGCTAATAAACTAGGCTTGCCAACATTTATACAGCAAAAGGACATAATTACACTGAATAATATTGTTAATTCAGTTAATACAGCAGTCAACATTTCACTGCATTCCATGACTGAGAACTTCCAGTTATAGGTTGCATGTTCTGTGGTCAACAAGATTACTACATCACTACCACAGAGTAAATTCAACTTGCATAATTTCATTCTGCCAAAAAATGTTTTACTAGCAGACAATGATTTCAATGTTCCAGGTGAGGTGTCCCTACTCCTGGATGTAAACGTCTTCTTTCGAGCGGTGAAGGATGGCAAGATCGAGTGGGGCCCATCGGATCCGATACTACTCAACACTCGTTTTGGATACATCGTCTCATGCAATTTTCCAAAACAACAACGGTAGTATTTCCAATACATCATATGTATCTATGCATACAGTAACGGTCGAATCAAACCTAGATACACAAGTCCAAAGATTATGGGAAGTTGAGAAGGTTCCTGAAATTTATCTAGAGTCAAAGCCCGAACACGAGCATAGTGAACAATTGTTTAAAGAGTCTATGATGTTATCCAATGACCGTTTTGAAGTCAAATTACCACTCAAAACTGATCCAAGCATTATTAATACAGCAGATTCATTTGCAATTGCATTGCAACGCTTTCATAATTTAGAAAAACGTTTTGTTAAGGAACCTGAATATCATTTATTTATTTTATTTATTTATTCATTTATTACATTTGCAACATAACAGAAATCCATACCGTTACAAACAAGTTTCCACATAATATATAAAACACATAAAATAAAACATATTATATAACAGAACTAACAGGCATAAGTGGTTCAAATACTGTCCTACTGTCACGCATCACACACTCAATCGTACTTGCAAACAAGTCGCAATGTGGCGCCGCATCGAGGACGGAGTTCAGCAAGTCAAGAGCGCGAAGTACCGGCGAATGGCGGTGAGCCTGCGTCCGCGCATGAGGCCGCACCAGCAACTCATGACGCCGAGCGCGCATGTAAGTATCCGGTACAAACAGTTGCACCAGCTGCTGCACTAAGTAAGTGCTATTCACTTTGTAGCGTACAATGTTTACTACGAATTTGACAAGGGTTAAATATCTACGCAGCTGCAAAGAGTCAAAACCCAGACATCCCTGCAAGAAAAGAGTCGGGTACATAAACGGGTAATATCCATGCCGCTTCCTATATAAGTAACGCAGGAACCGTTTTTGGACTATACATCGCCGTCCCCGGAGAATAAAAGTATAAGTGCAAAAAGTCAACTTTTCAGGAAAAATAAAAAACCGAAATATCGTCATAACTTTGTAACAAATAAACTATGTGAAACATCAAAGATTGAATTAAATAGCTAATTTTTTACACTAACGCTTATTTATTATTAATTTGCTATTAAGTTTACAGTATGGGAGATAATGTATTTTTTTTTACTTTAGCAAAAGAACAAATAATGAATATTTTTTTAATAGTCACTTGTCATTTTATTCTTGTAAATTTTATTATGCAATATAAAAAAAGGAATTAATATCATTTTATTCGTTGGAAATAATAGAGTGAAAGCTTGCCGATTATAGACAGTAGTATTTTTTTTCTGGTAATTTGAGTTATTGTTGAGGTTGGCAAAGTCAAATATAACTTTGTTCTAGTACTTAAAATAAAACAAAATTTTGTTAATGTTATATAATTATATTAATTAGGAAATATTATTTTCATGAAATAAACTTTTTTTGATAGAGAATAATTAATTTAATAAAATTTAAAACAGTAAAGTGAAAACAATTTTGATAAACTAGCATTTCACCTACTTTTGCAATAATATTTAATTTATAAATAAAGGAAGGCAATATTCAGTATAATTTATTATGTTATAATTAAAACTCGATACTATGTTTTATCCATCAAAAAAACTAATAGAAAATGTTGCTCAAAGTGCCATACGTTGAAACATAGGACTGAGCAGATGTATGGAATCATCATAAATGCGATGAAGTAAAAGAAATGAATCAGTCTTATTTTTTCAATATTAAAGAACTAGTAACAAATACAGGAAGTAACTAGACAAAAGACTAAAGTGGACAAAAAATAAAATCATCAAACATTATGGAGGTTTGCACTTGTCATACTCACCTAAATGGCTTATATTTTTAATATGATTTATACAAAGAATATTCCATATTGCATACAATAAATTAAATGTATCTAGAACGATGAGACGCCAACGAACAGTGACAACCACTGCTGCTCAATTCAAGTTAAAGTAATCATATTATGGACGTTATTCTATAAGTTAAGCTGTGTGTAATAATTTGATCAGTTTGTGCAATTCAGAGGCCATACCTGCCTACTATCCTACATTCTATCAATCGTTTACTTTTGATGATGCCACTGTAGGAGGTGACAACAAAAGTGAACATAATAGATAAATACAGTTTAATTAACTTGTGCTTGATTTAACTCCTTAAATCTAGTTAGTAGCAGTGGTTGTCACTGTTCGTCGGCGTTTTATCTTTGTATATACATTTATTGTATGCTATTCGGAATATTTTTTGTAAAATCATTTAAAAATATAAGACGTTTTGGTAAGTATGACAGGTGCAAACCTCTATAATTTTTGACGATTGTATTTTTTGTCCACTTTCGTCTTTTGTCCAGTTACTTCCTGTATGTGTTACTAGTTCTGTAGTATTGTAAAAATCAGACTTATTCATTTCTTTTACTTCATACTGGGCTGATTTTTATACTCTGAAGTGGTACTGCACCTATTACTTGAATGTGCTCCATTGCAGAGTAGCTTCTGTGGAAGCTGGCTGACCTTCACTAATTGGGAACTTTCGTTATTTCATTTGCAATCAGTTCGTATACAAAAGATAGTAAGCGTAACAAACACCTTTAAGGGTAAGAACACGAGAGCACTAAGGTATGGTATTCGAGGTTAACTAATTCGATGGACATGAAGTTTATTTGAAAACTCAATCTGGGCTACTATCACATCAATATTGACAGACTACTGATGTTCTTCAAGAGGCAGTTGCAAACCACATTTTCAACTGACGCTACCTCCTTGCACAAATTACCTACTACGTATATATGGGCGGCGTACCTTTTTGTTCACTATATTACTGTAAGTAATTAGTAGGAAAACTGTATCGTGTTATTTTTATGTTAAATCAATTTATGATTACATCCGAGTTGAGTGTTTCCAACTTCCGGTTCTAGTTTATTTATAATTCTGTATTTGAATTACGCAAAATAAGTTATCTAATTGTATTTATATTTATATGCAACTTCTTGTATTTTTACTAATAATTTTATTGTAATATTGATTTATTAGAAGTTAAATCAATTGTAGTCACATCACTTGAATGGCGTGGTCAGGGAAATAGTGGGGGGTTGTTTGTCACTCACTATTTAAGTCCGCGCGCCATTCGAGCGGGGACATTTGTATTTGAACTGTGTTGTAAGCTGTTACTCTGCCCGAATTTCAATAAAAAAAGTGAACTATACATTCAAAAGGATTTCCTTATATCCCCCATGGAACCTCACTATGTGGACTGTGGCCCTCCGCCGACATCAGAAGTGGGATTACTGGACTTGGATGAAGACAACGTGATGCGACGTTTACAACAAGACAAATGAAAATATCACAATCGGAAGAAGATTATGATGATTATCACATTCGTGTGACCAAGTGATGAAAATGCAGTGTCCATTGGAGATGGACCTGAATTTGAAGTGACCTGGACCTTGTTAATGATCGGCATCACTACATGCCGTAACAATATTTCCATACTGTGTGCAGTCGTGTTTGGAAATTATGGTACCTCAACTTGGAAACTGTTATTACGGTGAGTCGTTTTCATACTGGAACCTTATTGTTTTTTACTTTATTGCTGTGTGAATTTTCGTTTCTAATAATGAGGAAATTGATATTTTTAAAAACAAAATTTACGAGACATATTGTGTCAATCCGTGTCAATCATACCGCGTTTTCCAATCTGTTTTCATCATCGTCAAATCTTTGTATTTTGGTCTGAAAATATTTCGAATTGGTATAAGTAGATACGCTTAACCTGCGTGGTTAAAGTTGTATTTTCTCACTCCAAACTGGAGGAGGTTAGTCATGACATGATAATTAAGTCTCGTTAAATAACGTGTTTTGTAATCTACCGTCATTCATCAAATGTTTCAATATTCAATATTCTTTATTTGTAATCTTTTTAAACCGATTGAAAGAAAGTCACGTGAATACGATAATACAGTGAATTCTTTTGTTTCATGTCATAATTTGTCACGTGGTTCGGCAACTGGTGGATTGCAAGCGGCGATGCAAGTGGCGCGGGCTGAGCTGTAGTCGTGTAAAGTGACGACATCATGGCAGCGCGTTGCATATCAGCCGGACTTGCTGCACTGGCGCTGTTGAAGACCTAATCACAAGACCAGTGGTTGATCTTTTATTGGAAATTCTTAGTGAGTAAGTCCTGGTGAGTCGTATCTGTTTTACCTGATTTGAAATATGGGAAGTTTTAATAGGATAGAAACGAATATAGTGCAGAAAGTTCTCTTTTGTTAACTTTAGTTAAATTGGAAATCGTAATGAAGTGAAGTGAACATTGCGAAGTAAAATGATTTGGATTATGATTAAATGAAATAGACTTAGAAAATGCCCGAAACAGAGTAAATCATAAGTGAGAAAATTGGAGCAAAACATTCTAAATGATGATCATACCGAATCAGTAATTGTGTAAGTGCGGTAATATTTCCTCGAGGTGTTGGTCGCTACATTGTGACTTTGACTTGTGTGTGTGAGAGAGCCAGGGTGCTCTGTCGTTTTGTGGTCATGGACCATGGTGGCCATCCCGGGAGGGGATGTTGTGACACATGACTGTTTTGTAGCGTAACCGCAGTTTGGGGAGGAATATTACAGTCTGTTGTGCTTTGAAGTAGATGTGTAATGTTGGTTGATTTAATTGAGAAATGAAAGCTATGATTGACCTGTTTCGGAGCAACTCTGATAGGAAGCTGCAGCCACTTTTGTGCTGATCGTCTTAGAAACTACAGGTATGCGGTCGAGGCTCGGATGTCATGTTGACTTTGTATTTGGTCATGACATTGTACCTGAATCTAAGTCAGGTTGACCTCCGGTAGAATTCGTCACACTACGCGAATTAAAAATTAGTGATGTAGAAGAAATTGTGTAACCCATTGACCACTACTCTACCAACTAAAATGTAAAGTTTGTGTGCTAGCTGTGTTGAGATATCGTCACTTGGTTTAAGTGGCATGAGTTGCTGTCGCTCGATTTAGGTGGCAGCAACGACTGTGTTGTGATATCGTCACTTGGTGTAAGTGGCATGAGTTGCTACTGCTCGATTTAGGTGGTAGTGACGCCTGGTTGTGAGATATCGTCACTCAGTAGAGTGGCATGAGTTGCTACCGCTCGATTTAGGTGTAGTGACGCCTGGTTGTGAGATATCGTCGCTCAGTAGAGTGGCATGAGTTACTATCGCTCGTTAGGTGATAGTATCGACCGACGTGTAAAGAGTAATTGGATTTTCAAGTTTGGTTGTTTATAGTGTGTGAATACTGGACAATGGTCCGTGTATTGTTAGTTGATGATTTATCATGATGTAATGTGAGCTCATGTAGAGTCACAAGTAAAGCTCATGTAGAGTCACAAGTAGAGCTCATGTAGAGTCACAAGTAGAGCTCATGTAGAGTCCTTTATAGAGTCTCATGTTAGGTCAGGAATGACCGAGCGAACTTGGATACTGTGCTGTGGAAGATCTTATAACTGTTAGGAATATTTGTAAACAAAGGATGGACGAGCGATCTATGCAGGATAAAATTCGATTTGGTAAGTCTAAAGCTCAAATCAAACATTTTCAAGTCGGAGATTTTGTTTTAATGCGCATTCATGAACGTCATACAACGAAATTAGGACCTAAATACGAAGGTCCGATGGAAATATTGGAAATACTGCCTAACGACCGTTATAAAGTGAAACATATTAATTTACGCGGATGGTCAGGATACCAATGTGCCTGTAAATCTGGGCGCCTCCAACTCTAACGTCTAATTTAATTTGTGCATTTTATTTTTACAGATTTAATGTGTAAATTTATTTACTCCCTATCCAAATATCCTTCCTATAACGCTGGCTGGCCACCATGCGTTTCCCTTTTCCCGGTCTTGGAGGCTAGATCCCAGGATGGGTGATGCCTGTTTATTGTGTGGCTAGATCCCAGGATGGGTGATGCCTGTTTATTGTGTGGCTAGATCCCAGGATGGGTGATGCCTGTTTATTGTGTGGCTAGATCCCAGGATGGGTGATGCCTGTTTACTGTGTGGCTAGATCCCAGGATGGGTGATGCCTGTTTATTGTGTGGCTAGATCCCAGGATGGGTGATGCCTGTTTTGCATGTTACATTTGCTACATTTTATCTTTGTAAATTTCTAGTTTATATGAGTAATGTTATGATTAAGCGCAGAGAGCGCGCTCAATCAGTATGGCCGTATGGGCGGCGTACCTTTTTGTTCACTATATTACTGTAAGTAATTAGTAGGAAAACTGTATCGTGTTATTTTTATGTTAAATCAATTTATGATTACATCCGAGTTGAGTGTTTCCAACTTCCGGTTCTAGTTTATTTATAATTCTGTATTTGAATTACACAAAATAAGTTATCTAATTGTATTTATATTTATATGCAACTTCTTGTATTTTTACTAATAATTTTATTGTAATATTGATTTATTAGAAGTTAAATCAATTGTAGTCACATCACTTGAATGGCGTGGTCAGGGAAATAGTGGGGGGTTGTTTGTCACTCACTATTTAAGTCCGCGCGCCATTCGAGCGGGGACATTTGTATTTGAACTGTGTTGTAAGCTGTTACTCTGCCCGAATTTCAATAAAAAAAGTGAACTATACATTCAAAAGGATTTCCTTATATCCCCCATGGAACCTCACTATGTGGACTGTGGCCCTCCGCCGACATATACATCCTGAAACACAACTACAGCTGTAGACGTCTTCTAAACCTCGTGGACAGAGTCCATATAGCTCAAAATCTGTCTATTCTGTGAACTCTAGTGGATACTGACCTACATTAGAAAATTTAAGCCTGTATCTATACTAGTACAGCAATAATGCTAAGATCGCCAGACCCTTCAGCTAGCTCCGATACAGGATAATTAACTCAGTAACCATATCTTCATAGGCCACTTTTTTCTGGAGTTTTTCTAGCGTAATCGGGTGCTATATGTCAGACGATGGAATATTTTATCGTATCATCTGACGCCCGTTCTTCATGCAATGCGGAAGTTACCAGTGCCGAGGCACCAAAGCAATTCGCATAACAATTAAGCGCAGACCGATGGTCATATCTCCTAAGCTGACAAGTTTTCCAAGGGGTCGACGTGCAGGGCTCGTTTTAACTATTCATTAACAATCGGAATAGAAATTTGGTAAAGTACTCTTCTGGTAGTACATTTTGGTTATCATCCGGTGAAAGTGAACATCTGGTCAATCTCATCACAAGGAAAATGTTTCTGGTGGTATTCCGGCATTTGTCCCCTATAACCGTGTGCCTGAATTATCTCGTTCCATGGCTGATGCGCCTCTGTTGTCTATCTGTGAGGACAGTACGTGTCTCAAAATCTTGAAAGGTTATCAAGTTGCAGCCTGTCCCCGAAAAAAGGCAAATGGCGAATCAAATCCTCCATCTACTGGCGATCTTCTGGTGTGTGCAACGCCCCCGATTTCAGTGACTGAACCCTTGATGGCTGCTCGTCCGATCTACTTGGTTTTAATGGCTGTTCTCTCTTTCTTCATATTAAAGATCTGTTGTTGACGCCTGGTATCTATGGCTATGCAGACGATATAACAGTAACAGATAAATACTTGTTTAGTGCACGAGAAAACACCACAGATGTCTGTGCTTTCAGAATGTTCTTTTACATCGTGTAAATCTAACCACATAGTTTGAGTGGCCGCAAACTAATTTCATAGGGCTAGATTGCGGCCATGTAAATCTTATACATTCCTTAGGTAAACAACATTTTTAAATCATTTAAGCATAACAGCAACCGTAAAGTAATCGAATTGTTCCTTACGCGCAATAATATTAAAATAATAATCGTAACCTAACTTAACTTATAACATGAACCAGAAGGCAAGAAAACTTATACGATTCAGAACGTCAGTCACCTGCCACTCAGCCGTAAACCTGTAAAACCTATATAACATATATATGTATTAGTATGCGGCCTTTCTGATTTATACGTATATGTATTTTTGATATTTTTAACCAAATAGATTTTAAATTACGTTAGTTAACTAATACTGCTACTATAAAAAAACATCGGAACTGTAGAAGTAAAATAGAAGACTTAATTATTTGCTTCGGAAAAGACACGTATTTACTTAATATTTTGTAAGTTTGCGAGATTTTGCATAAGGTTCGTACGGGTGACGAATTTAACAAAAGTTTGTCGCAGTATGGTTGATATTATCCTGCCAATTAAATAGCATTCAATTGTAGTAAATAGTAAGTAAATAGTAGGTACTATTCTACTTTTCCAAAATCGTAATTTCGTGTATAAGAGTGTGATAGAACGCCTAAAATTTAAGTTTTTCTTCGTCACATCCTTCAAAAGGCCGCAAATCGGAGAGGGGCCGCCAACCGGTGCACTGGCCCTACTAAAAAATAAAACAAACAAAATTGACCCCGGGGCGAGGATGAGCAAATATATCGTTGCGTTACTTCCTATTCCAAACATTTTATTATGTAAGTAATAGGATAAGACAATACTAATAATCCTGATTAACGCATGATTTGAGACGATTAAACATTGCTTGAAATCAAGTTCGTGTTACCTTTGACTCCGATAAAGTATTGTTATGGTGGAAGGTTTCTTTATTTTATTTTGCTTATCATTCATTAGTATTTAAAGAATGAATGTATCAATGTGCTAAGAAGATATTGATTAAATTTTATTATTATTCGGTTACAAGAACATAGTTACAACATTTCTTAAAAATGATTGAAGATAAACGAATTTCACCAATAGACATTATCAAAGTAATCTGTGAAGTAAATTTTATTAAAGGAAATTAGTGAATGTAGTTGCTTTCTAGTTTAACAGAATAAAATGACAAGTGCTCTTAGTTATTTGAGTAAATGGATAAATCGAGCCGCTGATGTAGAAACTATTTTCATCATTCAAAAAAGAGCAGTTCGCGCTATTTATAAGCTGCGTTGTCGGGACTCTTTGAGGGAGCTGTTTAAAGAAATAAATATACTGACGGTCGCAAGTCAATATATATATGAAAACATTATGTATGTACGTAAAAACTTATCTCTCCTTCCGAGAAACTGTGAAAGGCATACTTACAATACAAGAAATAAACATAAAATTGCTATTCAAAATTCTAGATTAAGTAAATTAAATTCATCTTTTTTGGGGTTATGTATACGTTTTTACAATAAAATACCAGATAATATTTTAAATTTGTCAGAAAATAAATTTAAAGCTCACGTGAAGCTTACTTTATGTAAAAAAGCTTATTATAAGATTAATGACTACCTAAATGATAAAAATGTCTGGTATTGAATGTGTTCCTCTAGTTATTAAATAACTTGTAATGTACGAGGGGAGGTCAAAAAGTTCGCGGAATGGAGGGGTTGGAGGGGGTTGGTTTGCTCGTACAGGTAGCCGCTAGTTGCACACCTCATTAACAGTATATGTACCAAGTTTGAAGCAAATCGGGTCATTAACGTTTGAACTATCGACCAGCAAACAAGTGAATCGGGAAGAACTCAGCGAATATGGAGAAAATTGAACACCGCGCCGTCATTAAGTTCCTCACCAAGCAAGGAAAATCCGCTCAGACGATTTTTCAAGAGCTGTTAGCAGTTTACGCGGACTCTGCCCCTGGTAAAACCATGGTTTACAAGTGGCATAGTCTTTTCAAGCAAGGAAGAGAGTCGATTGAAGATGACCCCCGCTCCGGACGGCCCATTGAGGCCACCACACCGGAAATCATCGAAAAAGTAGAGAAACTTGTATTAGAAGATACCCGCTTGAAGAAGAAGCAGCTTGCAGCAATGGTCGGTGTATCCGAAACAAGTATTTTAAATATCCTACATCAACATCTTGGGATGACTAAGGTCAGCGCAAGATGGGTTCCAAGAATGCTCACGCCACTTCAAAAAAGCGAGCGTGTCGAGTGTTCTCGCCAGTTTTTAGAGCTCTGTGGAGAGAATAAGGAAGAAGTTATGGCCCGGATTGTTACTGGAGATGAAACCTGGGTTCACCACTATGAACCTGAGTCGAAGCAAGAGTCGATGGAGTGGCATAAAAAAGGCACACCTCCTCCAAAGAAGTTTAAGGTGTCACAATCGGCCGGAAAGATCATGGCCACTATTTTTTGGGATACAGAAGGTATTTTGCTGATTGATTATAAAGATCGTGGTGTGACTATAACGGGACATTACTACGCTTCTTTACTGGATAGATTGAAAGAGGCTATCAAGGAAAAAAGAAGAGGAAAGCTGTCAAGAGGTGTGCTCCTTTTGCACGACAACGCACCCGTCCACACGTGCCATGTTGCGACGGCTGCCATACACCGATGCGGGTTCGAAAAATTAAACCACCCGCCTTACAGTCCAGACTTGGCCCCCAGCGATTATTATTTGTTCCCAAAAATGAAAAAGGAACTGCGTGGACGAAAATTTGGCGATGATGAAGAAGTCAAGTCTGCAATTTCGGCCTATTTTGACAGCAAAGAGAAATCTTTTTTTTATGATGGAATAAACAAATTATTTGATAGATCCGGAAAATGTGTTAAGGTTAAGGGAGAATATATTGAAAAGGAAAAATAGTTTCGTGTTTAATTTCGACCCCCTTCCCCCTCATTCCGCGAACTTTTTGACCTCCCCTCGTATATCCTCATTGGTTTTTAAAAGATGTGTTGCTGTTGCAGTTTCTTGTCATTTCTTCTCCTCAGCCATAACACCTTGCGAAATGACGTAAATTCAAAAATGTTACATTGACCTTCAACAAGTTTATCCATGATAATTACGTTGAATAAATGATTCTGATTTCTGATTTCTGAATCTAAGGGAACAATAATAGACGTGCTATAACCAAATTAAAGTAAACTGAAAGTTTTTTCTAATGTGTTCATATTATAATCTTCTGGTTAATGCTCTAATTTAAAATTAAAAAGAATAAAATAATAATCTTCAGTATCTCCGTAAATAATCACTAGAAAAATGTGGAAAAAATTGACAAGGTGTATTTCAACTCATAGAAACAGAATATCATAAAACATAAAAAAAATGATATATGCGTTTGTCATTTTATTCTCCGGGGACGGCGACATTATCATCATGCATTATACCGCGACTTTATTCATGAATATCTGGCTTTAGGTCATGCTAAAGTCATAGATACAAGCAGTTGCGATCCAAATGATCTGCCATTAAACTTTATACCCCATCATGGTGTTTTGAGATTAGATAAAATAACCAACAAATTGCGTGTTGTGTTCGATGGTACGGCTCACACAAAGAATGGTCCCAGTTTAAATGATATATTGTGCAAATGCAGTGGTCCAAAAACAATTGTATGATATTTTAATTGCATTTCGTACATACAAATATGTAATTATGTGTGACATTCGTCATATGTATAGGCAAATTATGATTCATCCTGATCACAGGCCTCTACAGAACATCATATGGCGTGATGATTCAAATGAACCATTACAGTGCTTACAGTTACAAACAGTAACTTACGGGTTAACTAGTTCCGCGTACCTTGCCACTAGGTGTTTAATAGAGCTTGCAAACATGCATCAATCCACTTATAAGTTGGCCAGTCAAGCTGTATTGCAGGGTTCATACTGTGATGATTTTTTGTGTGGTGCAGATACATTTCGGGAGGCTTCTCGACTGATCAAAGAGCTGATAAGTTTATTACAGCTAGGTAGTTTTGACTTGCACAAATGGTGCTCCAATGACAGCGTTTTACCTAATAATAAAACGCTTATTAAATAACTTACCTTATTCGAAACCTATTTTATGAGAGTGGCAACACTGTCTTCTTTCTGATTGGTCACAGGTATACCTGTCCCTTTCTAGCATGCTTGTCCTTTTCTACCCCTTCCACCAGGCGGGGGCATTCAAGTGGTATTGAATGCTGTATGTCATTGGCATTTTTCGAGAACATAATGATTATGATTTATTAACACAAATAAAAAACACCAGGTAGTATTAGAAATTTTAGGTTTCGAATAAGGTAAGTTATTTAATAAGCGTTTTATTATTAGGTAAAAGGCTGTCATTAAACAACTGTACCGTTATTCGAAACCTATTTTATGAGAGCCTGTTTGTTATCGCCTGGTGGAAAATCGCCAATGTGTGTAATAACTATTAAGTGATGTATTGGAATTGCAAAGTGTTTGTGTTGTATATTTATTATCAAAGCAGAAGAACATTGTGAAGGTTAAAGTGAAATCTAAACGACTTTATAGATGACAAATTAAAGTAGGTAGGTAGGCCAGTGTTACATTTTTACGGCTTTTGTATTATAATAAAATAAAAAAGGTGTTTATTATGTAAATAAAGTTGTTTTATTTCAATCAAAGCTTAATATAATTTGTGAATAAAAACAAAAAGCATCATTTCTTTAGTAGGATCATAATGTTACAATAATGTTTTAATTAAGCTTTAAATTATAATGATTGAAATACGTTAGATAGAAAAGGAAATGCATTATTCGTCCTAATTTCCCGGCGGTAAAATTTTGCAAATGTATTGGATGATCTCCAGTTTCCTCGGCTAAGTATTTCGTCCACTGGAAAATTAAGAGCCCAACTCTTAGAAGCTACAGCTGGCCTTGTACTGCCAGCAGAGGCTTTTATACCTGCCTCTTGGAGGAGGGTTTTCACCCATCGGCCAATGACCGTACTAGATGCAGCTTTTGGAGCACCACATATTGTTAAAAACAAGTTTGGGATTTTGCAGGCATCTCTTCTAGTTTTAGACAATCTAATCAATGTTTTTATCCAATAAATTGGATTAAGAGCGTCATTTTCGGTACATTGTAGTTTCCATCCTGATTGCCTATAATCATAACAATCTGTTTTGGATCCATATAAAGGCCAAAACGTGGCGTGATCGTCTGAAATAGAGAAATTTTCAGGGTCAATGGTCAAGAGTGTGAGATCGTGCACTCGACGTCCGGAGCAAAGCAGTAGTATGCAAGCGGTTCTTTGTGAGCACTCATATAAACTCACGTTGTCAGATCTGAAATTGTTACATAACCAGGTAGCCAGGTCGTCTATGTCCCATACTTTTAGGAGGTTTATTGTTACATTTAGGCTTTTGTGCTGATGTTGATTTCAAAATGCGTTTAACCAAAGGGTGTGAGCCAAGTTGTTGGTTTTCAGGGTTACTTAATGTCGAAATTGCTGATTTATGGAAAAGTATGGTATTGTAAGCGAATCCATTTTTCTGGTACAGATCCGACAGAAAACGGGCAAGGTCTGAGCCTGATGGAGAGTTAATTTTAACTCTGTGTTCTTTAGCCCACTTACACCAGCGAATCCATGCTGACTTATATGACCTTTTGGTCGATTCGCGCCAACTTTGTTGTAATAGATTGCGTTGTTCGGAGGTCCATTCTACCAGAGCTTCATCCCACCCCCACACCTCCATATTTCTAGGGTGAGTTGGTGTACCTGCGGGGGAGGTCGCCCCGTCATTGTGTCGATTAACACCGTCTGTAGGTTTTGTATTGCAATCGGCGGGGCTGTCGCCCGTTTTTTCAAGTCGGGACGCCAATATGCTCTCTCCCAACGTGGAGCTACTACTAGGTATATCCCTTTTGCTTGATTTAGATGACAGAGCACCTTGGGTACTAGAAAAGGAGGTGGGAATATCCATGCCAGTTTGAAAGTCCACTGTTGAGAGAATGCATCTATTAGAGACGCATTCTTGTCTGTTGAGTCCAGAGTTGCATATCTTGGTACTACGTGCGCTCGATTTGAGGCGAAAAGGTCGATCTCGGGTGTTCCCCACTTTATGAAAACTTCTTGAGTTAGAGCAGGTAGAAGGTGCCATTCCGGGTGTGGATAGCCCCGCGAGAGATGGTCCGCTTCGACATTGTATCTGCCGGGCAGGTGATGAAGACTCAGACGTATGTGATGGAGTTGAAGAATGTGAAAAATGCGATATGTTAACTCCATCAGGGGCTCCGACCTGGTGCCCCCTTCGTTCTTGAGGTAGGATAAAACCGTGACATTGTCGGATTGGATTGAGATCGTAGACCTTCTCAGAATATGACCGTACTTTTCTAATACACGCAATATTGCAATCATTTCCTTTTGATTGGAGTGTAACGCCTTTTCTTGAAGGCTCCACTGATCTTGCATTTGTATACTGTCTAGCTGAGCACCCCAACCCAGACCTGAGGCATCCGTCGATAGATAGTGACTTGCAGGTGGGAAATGAATGGGTGAATGGTTTTTGTAAGATTTCATCCACCATGTTAATTCCGATATTATTTCTAGCGGAAGAGATAACTGTCGGTGCGGGTTCCCGTTTAACAAAAGATTTAAAAAATTTAACAGGTGTCGATAATTCAGTCGACCGTACGGGATCACAATACTTGAGAAATTTAGTGTTCCTATTAGGCTCTGAACTTCCTTTAACGATAAATATTTTCTTGGATAGGATTCGAGTTAGATATTTTTGGATCTGTATTTGTTTTTCTACTGGAAGGTATTTCATGTTTCGGAAAGTATCCCATCTTATACCCAGAAATTGAATGTCCTGTTGTGGGGTTATAATCGATTTTTTGAGGTTCACTTGCCATCCTAACGACCTTAACAGCCCCACTACATAGCTTACTTGGACCTGAAGGGTTTTTGGATTCGGATGAGCCAACAAAAAATCGTCTAGATAAATTAGTACACGAATACCTTGACTCCTGAGAGTTTGACCGATCCAATTGGTTATCGTAGCAAATACCTTCGGCGCTGTAGCCAACCCGAACGGGAGGCAAGTCATCTGAAGAAGTTCGCCTTGAAAAATTAGTCTCAGAAATCTTCGATGACTGTGCGATACTGGCACATGGAAATATGCATTGGCCAAATATATTTTTGCTAGCCAATCCTTTGGCTGTAAAAAGGTGGAGACTTTTTGCTGGTTTATGAGTTTGAATTTGCTTACAAGTATGAATTGGTTTAACCGCCGCAGGTTGAACACTGGTCGATAGGATCCATCGCTTTTGGGTGTGAGAAACATACTCGAAAGGAAGCTTAGAGAATCCGGTGCCTTCTCCAGTACTCTCATCTGTTTTAGAGCTTTTATTTGTGCCTCCATTTCTCTTGAGAATGGTACGGAAACACCTTGACGCGATAGGTTCGACCTGTGCATTGGGGGTATTTTTATAAATGGTATGCAATAGCCCTGTCTTATCATTTTTAAAATCATATTCGGAGCATTTAGATGCTCCCAAGCCTGATAATAGTGTTGTAGGCAGCCCGCTTGAAAAACTGAGTCACGATTTGCGCTTTCCACGTCCACCACGTGATGCGCTCGTGTTGAATTGTCGAGCCGTATTATCGTCTCCGAGCCTCGGACCTCGGGGCCGAAAAGTCTGCCCCATTGAGGGTAATCGATTAAAGGGTGGTAGAGGTTGATTATAAAAGGGAACTGCCGCTTGAGTCGGCATTGTGTACGCAAAAGGATACGTCATATGCATATTAGGAGTCAAACTTTGAGACGTACTGGGGCTTGAATGAAAACCGGGTTGTTTTGTATTTTTTGATTGTACATTTGATGTTGAGGGTTTTGTACCCTGAGGTCTCAAAGGCCAAAATACTTTTGTCACCCCCCCGTTTTTATCGATCGTAGTGGTAAGATCGGTGGGTGTAAATAGAAATTCACAAGATGGGGGTATTTTGTTAAGACTTGACTTAACAAACTTATCTTTGACAGAACGTAATATTGAGTTTCGCCGTTGCTGTATTACTTCAGCTCGGTGTCCGCAAGACATTTGAAGCAAATCGTTAGAGATTTTTTGAAAATTATTAGAAAATATTTCCTTGATTTTATTTTCTAGGCTAGGATTTCCAACACGTCACATTCTTTTACCCATGAAATTCATTCTCGAAAACCGTTTTCGACGGATTCCTGTTGCTTTAAGAGCCCTTGTGTGATAGCAGCAAAGCCTCTCTCGGTCAGTACCAAGCTATGTTGTTTATCATAGGGCTTTATTTCATCATTAGCTTCTAAGTTTGTAAACCCAGGTGTTGAGCAATATCGCTTTTGTGCATCCGAGTAACGCACATCAGACCATTCGGGTAAACCAAAATGTTGTACAGATTTTAACTGCTCTAAGCGTTGTAGTTCCGTTTTTGACATAACGGGTTCTTTAAGGGTTATAAGGTCAGGTTCGGGACGAGTGAAACAGCCGAGTATCATCTCAAGACTCCTTTATTAATGGAACCTATCTTAGTCATCATACATAACTTATTATTACATTTTATTATTATCTTTATTTTACTCATAACTATTTTTAGTCTATAATTACATTTTGTATAGTTTAGTGCGATTTTTATGTACGATTTCTTCTTTACCATTTTTCAAAATTTTTACGTTACATCCTAAATCTTTGAGTACTAAAAATGGTCCCAAATATATTTTATCGATTTTATTGCCTGTTTCATTTTTTATTCATTATTGGGTTTATGCTTTTATCATAACTCACCTTTCTTTTTTCCTTACTTTCGAGTAAATTTCTTCTAGCGTCGTTTTGTGCTACTTGCAGTCTGTATCTAAACTCCAGTGGATAGCTATCAAAGTTGTACAGTGGATCTATGCCGGAATCAAAGTTATTGGGAAGTTTGCACGACTTACCAAATACTAACTCATGAGGCGTATATTTTGTCTCTGTATGCACCGTGTTATTGTGTGCGAAACACCAGTAGGGTAGCCAGCTACTCCATGTGCTTGGTTGATTTTCACAATATGTCCTTAAATACGCACCTAATGTTTTGTGTGTGTTTTCCAGTGCTCCAATCGACTCGTGTTGGTAAGCGGTAGACGTCAGCTGTTTAATTTGAAGTAGTTCACATACCTGGTTCATGGTGCTTGAAACAAATTCTGTCCCGCGATCGGTCGCGATTTCTCGCGGTATTCCGTATCGTAGGATAAAGTTTTGTACAAACGCCTTAGCAACTGATGTAGCATCTTTGTTGCGTAAGGGATACGCTTCTACGAACTTCGATAGTTCGCATTGTAACGTGAGCGCGTAGCAATGACCTGTGTCGTCTTTAGGTAGTGGACCTACTATATCCAAAAATATTTTTTCTAAAGCATTACTTGATGTGGTTGTAATTTCCATTGGCTGTTTTGTTTTTATACAATGTTTTTGTTTCTGACACTGATCGCACTTTGATACAAACTGACTAATGTCTCTATCCATACTAGGCCAATAATAAAACTTTTTTATATTATTAGACATTCGCCTAATACCCGCGTGGCCACTAGTGGGTAACAGGTGAAAGTCATTTAGTATGACTCGTTTATCATTTTCGCTATTAATTCTTTGCACACTTTTCAATATAAATATACGTGGACCGGTCCAGTGTGTGCTCGCCTTTATTTCATTAATTATTCCTGCTATAAATTCTTCATTATTTTTATCTTTTATAATACAAACTTCTTCTATGCTTAATTTCCTACATAAATATGATAAATCTCTCACCAGTACGCCTCGCGTGACTGATGATGGAGAAAATCTATTTAGGAAAATACTCGATTTGCTTGGCACATAGACAAAATAATTTGATCTTTCTGTTATGATTTCTTTTCTTTCATACTTATGTAACTTGACCTTACTTATTAATCCTAACTCGACCAAATTTCTCGGCTTTTTAATTATCTCCACGACTCTTGGATGATCAGGCCTCGAGTGTTGGAAATGATTATCGGTCGGTAAATTTGGTTTAGTATCTAAACGCTTGCTTTCTTCCAATCTTTTCGCTTGTGCTCTCGTCATCACGTTCACTGCTTGTTCACTCATATGCTTTAAATCTTCGGAGCTTAATTTTATTCTAGATAAAGCATCCGCTGCCGAATTCTTCGCGCCTTTTATGTACTCTATTTCGAAGTTGTAATCTACTAATTTTAATCTAAATTTAATCAATCTGCTTGTTGGGTCACGCATTCCGAATAAGTACACTAGGGGTCTGTGATCTGTTTGTATTTTAAACCGTCTGCCGTATAAATATGGTCGAAAATATTTTACGCTCCACACTATTGCAAGTAACTCTTTTTCGATAGTGGGGTAATTCTTTTCAGCCTTATTTAAACTACGACTTGCGTAAGCCACTGGTCTGCCATCCCTATTGCATAGTACCGCTCCTATATCTATTCCAGATGCGTCCGTTTGTAATATAAATTCATTATTAAAGCACATAATAACGGGTTCTTACCGCG
The DNA here is from genome assembly GCF_024362695.1 of Pectinophora gossypiella. Classification (NCBI taxonomy): domain Eukaryota; kingdom Metazoa; phylum Arthropoda; class Insecta; order Lepidoptera; family Gelechiidae; genus Pectinophora; species Pectinophora gossypiella. The sequence goes on along the minus strand of NW_026063259.1, from coordinate 116,490 downwards.
TTTAAATGGGGATATGAGACTCCCGATATTTCGACACTGTTGCAAGTGCCATGATCACGGGATGACTGATGAGATTGGAGTTAAAACAATGTATATAAATTCATTGTTTTCCGAAAAATTGGGATATTGTAGGACTGGTGATTTTGTGAGGGCTGACTTTAATTCCTGAAATGCCGATTCGCAGTCCTCTGTCCATAAAAATGTCGCGTTTTTTGTGCATAACCTATTAAGAGGATATGCTATCTCTGCAAAATTTCTAATAAACTTCCTATAATAGTTCGCGAAGGCTACAAAGCGCTTCACTTCCTCCGTGCTCTGTGGTCTTGGGTATTTTTCTAATGCTCGTGTTTTTGCGGGATCAGGTGATACACCACTTTCGGGTACCACGTGTCCTAGGAACAAGGTTTCTTTTTGTAAAAATTTGCACTTTACGGGGTTTAATTTTAAATTGACTTTCCGTAAGCGCGTCAAAACGTTCATCAAATTTTTATTGTGGTTTTCTAAATTACGCCCAAAAACACACAAATCGTCCAAATAAACTAAACATTGCTCATAATTTAAACCTGACATCGAAACTGTAATCATCCTCGAAAAAGCGCTAGGGCTGGTTTTTAGTCCCATAGCTAATCTTGTCATCTGATATTGGTTTTTGGATGTTGTAAATGCAGTATATGGGCGGCTGTTCTTATGTAGATTAATTTGATAGAAACCCTGATACAGATCAAGTGTTGTAAAATAAACAGAACCAGAAAGCTAATCTAAAATGTCTGTAATATTTGGCAAAGGAAACTTATCGTCTTGTATTTGATTATTTAATTTTCGGTAGTCTATAACAACACGCCATTTTTTTACTCCTGATGGATCTGGTTTCTTCGGTACTAGCAGTAGAGGACTTGACCATGAGCTCCTAGTTTCTTCTATTATTCCATCGTCTAGCATTCCCTTTATTTGCCTATTAATTTCCGCTTTTTGCGCTTGAGGAAGCCTATAAGGCTTAATATACACTGGAGAGCTCTGTGGTTTTAACTCTATCGTTTGTTCATATAAAGAAGTAGTTGTTAATTTGTCTCCGGGTAGCAAAAATACGTCGGGGAATTTTGCGCAAATATTTTCAATAGACTTTTGCTCTTCGTCATTCATACTGTGTAATTGTAATTGTGACAATAACTGCTTGACCCTTTCAGCATTGATTTTCGGTTTATTAAATTGACATACATAGTAGTCGCTTAATTTAGTGGTGCTTAAGTTAAAATAATTTAATATTACGTCGCTATCTCTCGTATTCATTATCCTACATGGTATTTTTCCGTTTTTCGGCTTTCCTATAGTACTTGCTATGTCCACTCCATTGCTTAATTCCTGTGAGTTTACAACGCAATCTTCTAAAATGTTTGTATCTAAATAATGAACTATTTCACTACGGGCTGGTACAGTGAAATAAAAAGATTTACTATCAAAATACTTAAGTTTAAATGACACCGATATTCCGCTCTTTGTGGTCAAGGTTATGGTATTTAACTCAAAATCCAAAATTGATTTGTATTTTTGAAGGAAATCTTGTCCCAAAATTCCATCAGTATTACAGGGTAGCTTTTCAAATACGTAAAATTTATGATCAAAAACAAATTCGTTTACGTTTAATTGTAAATATACATATCCTTCGGAATAAACAGTTCCACCAATGCCATTTATACGTATTCTTTCTTTATGGAATGGTATTTGTAAACTCATGACTCTATCATACTTGACGACAGAGATCGATGCCCCGGTGTCAACTAACCAATTACATTGTTTATGTTTTAATTGCATTGAAACTCGATTCATGCTATTGCATGCATTGACATATCTAGGCTCGAAAAAAATGGTTGAATGACTCGACAGGTGATTGAACGCGCTGTGACTCATCTGTGGTGGCGCGTGTTTCGGATGAAATCACGTGAACATTTTCATGTGTATAGGGACGCCGTTGGTTATACCTACCTCTTGACGTCGCTGCACGTGACCACCCTCTGGTATTAGTCTGATGTGGTTGTGGGGTATATCTATAATTTTGATTACCTCTTGAATACCGTGGTCCTCTTGTGTAAGAATCGCGTTGTCCTCTGTAACTTCTACGGGAGATGAAGTTACCTCGACCTTGTCTTCGCATGCCCATAATGTCTGCCGAAGTTGGTGATGACATTTCTTCTTCTTGGGCTGCCTGTACCGCATCTTTGAGCGATTTGTAATCGCGTGCTGTAATTATTGTGCCGATTCGACGATTTCGTAGGCCGTCGGCAAACCTTTTTATTGCGAACTTTTCGTTCAATGGACACAAAATACTATAATGATCTGTGTTTCCGTTGGCCTGCGAAATTGTTAAATCTCTAAATGCTTCTGAAATTTCTTGCCCGAAATCTGATATGCTGCGCTCGTTCTGCCTAATAGTTTGCAATTTCGATTGAATTGCTGTCGCTGCCTTTTGGGATAGTAAATGTGTACGCATTGCTGTAAGTAGATCATTGAAGGTTTCATATTTACTACCTGCTATTTTTTAACTTTGCTGATTGAGAGAGACGCGTTTTTAAAACAAAGGAAATTAATTGTGAGACTTCCCCTGATACTAAGGTGGAGCCATAGTATTCTATCCTATCAATTAACTCCTTGGTGTTCTCCTCTTTGTCAGTCATAACCGGCAATAGGCTAAGGGCAATTTTTAAATCGAATTTCGCCATGTTTGGTGAATGCTTGTCCTCACTATTACTACTAACACTTACCTTTGACTGTTGGTCTTCACTCTGCTCTGATTCTTCTTCTGCGCTTTGCTCAGTTTCCTCTTCCTCTGAGCGTCCTGTGCAGGAGCATAAAGCCTGTATGTCTGCATATAATTTTCTGAAATCTGTAGAATTTCTGTTAATTTCCTCCTTCTCTAATTCATCCTTAAACCGTAATACTTTTTGAATAGAATCTAGGTAACTATTAAACTGTTTAACCAATTCTTCTACACTTTCTATCTTTTTCTTTGCTGTTGCACTATTTCTACGCCTTTTAGGTCCAATTTTAATTAAATATTCTCTAATGGCACGTATGTCATCGTTAAGCTTTTTCAAATATTCGGCCATAAAAATCGCACATTAAACTGCCTTAGAATTAAACGTAACTAAATAACAAACCTTCCCATGTGAAATATATATATTTTTTTAGCTAGTAATTACTTATATATTTCTATTAAATATTTATCTCTATAAGCATATAGTATCTAAAATGCTAGGTAAATATATTTATATATATATTTTAAATTGTCTTTTTATTTTAATAACGTCATTTCTCACTTTTTTTTCACTCATTGTACATACCGTTTTAACGCCGTTTACTTTCACTCACTTATCACTTTTCACAAACATGTTGCATCACGTTCACGCCGCAGACCGAAGAGTGGTAGATAATCGTTTGAAGACAGCTAACCGATCTTCTGCAGCTGTAGCATGCCAGCATCGACGCCGCGGTCGACTCTTTTGTTGAAACATTTCACGCAGTAACGCACTGTGACGATAATTCCGACCATCATAAAAATTAGTATGAAGGCCAGCATACACCACGAAATCAGTCCAATATGGGTTTCCGCTTGGGTGTTGTATACTGGGTGTTAGTGACATCGTAACGAATACTGAGAGGGATGATTCAGACCATGATTCTGAGTTAATATCTAGTGGAATTTTCCGTCGCAAAATTCATGAAATTTTGAGTTTTGTTTTTAATTATTTTCGATTCCATATTGTGCTTTTAGCTGCATAGAACCCAAATTTCAATAAAAAAAACAATAATGACAAATTATCGAAAATTTTCGATGTAATGGAGACAACAGCTGCTCGAACGGGTCAACGGCCACACGCACCGCGCCGCGCGCCCCGCTCCGCACGCCGGCGGCGGCGGCGCGGCGGCGGCGCGGCCTACAAAGTAGGCACTACGAACCGATCCTATTTCTTTCTCTGTCTATCGTAAATTATAAATTTATTTTATTCTTATTCTTAAATGGACGGATAATCAACAGGCATAAAATTTATGGAATACACGTCAATTTTAAGCAGAAATCTAAAACAACCGACAGAATTAAGTTACCAGCGAGATACCTTTTTGATTCGACCGGGTTATTCATTCATTTACTCATAGGAATCAGGGCCATTATCTACCTAAAACAGTTGAAACAGTAAATAATTGTATTCTTTGTTGTCATTAGAATAACTAACAACCAACTAACACAACCACCACAGATTAGGTAATTAGTTACCTACTATGTCAACCATCCACCAACTTAGTATGTAAGTACCTACGCAAAACCTCGCTACACAAAAATCGAGCGAGATCGCGTCTAGAATTGGGCGGACACTCCGCCAGAGTGTTGCCTATCGATATTCTATCGATACCTAGTTAAAAAAAAACCAATAGTAGGTACCTATCGATAGATCTTTTAGATCAATACCCATTATTGTTACAAAGCAAGACCTATCGGTACTATCGCTAGTATCGATCTAAATGTACTATCACTACTTTCGATAGTTTAGACAATTTTCAAGTTCAACAATTGATAATCTACCTATCGATAGTTCGGCAACTTCGCCCCGTAGGCAATGTCGGCATGTTCAAAGAAAAAAATTGTCCGAGAGGAGTGATCTTATTTTTCTTGTTACATGTTGGTACCGTACCGAGGTACTAAGTACTAAGTTATTCGTGGTTTTATAAATCTCATTGTTAAATCATCAGTAAAGAACTAATTAAACCTATCCTGTTCTGTGTACAATATTCATGTAACGGCTACGTGCTTACATAAGTACCTAGTAGACGGGAGCAACGACTTAACGTACCTTCCGAAGCACGGATCATTTTACTTTCGGACAATCAGGTGATCAGCCTGTAACGTCCCAACCAAAGGCCTTATAAACAGATTTTTGTGATATGTCCCCACCGGAATACGAACCCGGACCCTCCGCATCCCATCGCTCAACCACTGGACCACATAGGCCAAGAAGGTTCTAAGACATAATTAAAGGATCCTGGGACGCAAGACCTCCGAGTTAGGGCTTGTTTGATCTGTCTTGATGGATACTCGGACGTGAATAGCCTCACGGATCAAGGGCAACGCGCGCCAATAAAGTAGGCATTACGAACAGATACTAGGTATTTCTTTGAGTTGATAGGTATCAAGTGAAGTTTCCTGTCGCCAAATTCATAAAAATAATAGATTTTTTTTAGTCCCATATTGTGTTTTAAGCTGCATAGAACGCACATTTAAAATAAACAAATAAAAATTACTAATTATTAAATTTTATCAATGTCATCAATAATAATAATAACGTATCTACAACTTCAGCTATGCGCAGGTGAATAGCCGGCGCACGGGTCAAGGGCAACGCTCGCCAATAAAGTAGGCATACGAACAGATACTATTTCTTTCTCTGTCACTTGCACCATAAACATACTTCTCTCTCTCTCTCTAGTCGTCGGCTCGACTCGGCCGCGGCCGGTGCGTCGTCGGCGCCCTTAGTCGGCGCCTTTGATGCTTTGCGCTAACGCCGCCGCCGCGCGCTTCCGCTCAGTCGAATACTAAGCTTGACCCGAATCGCGTGATGTTTTTCGAGGATATTTTTTTCGTGTTTGTGAGTGTTTGTTTCATTCTGTAAATGAGTAGTGTCGACTATGATGATAGATCATAGACCATTTACTGCGCAAAAGTATGGAAGATTGTTGATGTTTATTAAAGCAGCAAGGTGTTGTGTTTGTGAGTGCGTGTGATACCTACCTACCGCGGAGGAAACGCGATGTTGCATACCTACGTGACGTGACATGTTCTAGGGTACCTACCTAGGTACTTCATCCGGAGGAATAACAATTAAGGTAAGGCAAGAGTAGGGTTTTTATTGTTAATAAGTTAGGAACGTTTTAATAACTGGTAGGTAGGTACCGTGCGTGAAAAATCGTGGCAGTAGGTGTTCTACTTCAACAAACAACATTTTTAAACGTTGAACCACTAAGCATCTAAATACAAGAGAATGAAAACTCCTACCTAGATATCAACATCGTATCACGCACGCGTAACGTAGCCGCGCGTAAGTTTAGCGTCTGTGTGGCGCGTTGTTCGACTTACATTGCGGCACAGTAAAAATTGAAAATCTTAATTAAACATTTGCGACAAGAAAAACACCCACCATCGTTTTTAGTACAATAAAATAGGCGTTCCATTTTTTTTTTCGTTACGATGTCACTAACACCCTGTATAGTGTTCTGATACCCAATTTGTGAAGTTATTTGCGTCGGCGGTGGAGGCGGTGGTGCTTTAGCGTTACACATTTTATAAGGTTATTTTATTTGTAGTTTTTGATGTGAAGAGTCCATAGTCGATTTATTTTTACTTATTTTTTGTAATATTAAACGCGTCGCGAGCGGCTGATGCCAGACATGGCAGGGTCGCCATGTAAGGTCAGGTTCGGGACGAGTGAAACAGCCGAGTATCATCTCAAGACTCCTTTATTAATGGAACCTATCTTAGTCATCATACATAACTTATAAATACATATACTACTACACTACAGGGTTGTATTGAACTTAAACGAGAATACCTCTTGAGGAGAGGTATTTTCTGCGATAAGCACGTCACTTTGAGGGGTTGGTGTGACCGCCTCAGGTGTAATATCATGAGGGGTTGGATTGACCGCCTCTGGTAAGAAAGATTGAGGGGTTGGATTGACCGCTTCTAGTACGAGATATTGGGGGGTTGGGTTGACCGCCCCTGACAGATTTTGTGTAGATGGCGGGGCAGGAGCCTCCGCCTCGGGATATAAATCACCACTGGTATCCAATGACAAGGCGTCATCTTCATCGTCAGCGTAGTCGTTATCTCCCAAAGAATTTTGCTGGACGAGTGTTTGTAAAAAATCTTGAATTTGGCTAACCTGTTGTGTCAGATTGTAAATAATGTTTGGATCGAAAGACATCCGTTGGCGCTTGTTGTCAGTCGCGTCTTGTTGAAGCTTGCGCTTAGTCCCCGTCGGTCTCGGGGGTACCGATAAGGGACCATGCTCAGGATTTGTATTCTCCATCGTAAACACTCGTTATTAAAGTTTTTTTTTTTTTTTTTTTAATAATTGAACTTAGTAATAAACGGCAAAAACCGTTAGAAACATAAAAAAAAAATTTAAAGGTAACTTGAAAATATTTTTCTTACTCGACCGCTCAGTTCGAAAAACAAATCGCCAATGACATACAGCATTCAATACCACTTGAACGCCCCCGCCTGGTGGAAGGGGTAGAAAAGGACAAGCATGCTAGAAAGGGACAGGTATACCTGTGACCAATCAGAAAGAAGACAGTGTTGCCACTCTCATAAAATAGGTTTCGAATAAAGGTACAGTTGTTTAATGATATCAATCTCTTATCAGACATTCCGAAAAGTAAGTATGGATTTGATCCAAGGGATTTGAATGAGGACCATTTGACAGTTAAAACATTAGGCTTATCTTATGATGCTAAAGAGGATGTATTCAAAATGAGTGGTAAGAATGTAACTACATCTGACAAACCCACTAAGCGTACTGTCTTAAGTTCTATCAGCAGAATGTTTGATCCGTTGGGTTTCACTGGTCCTATTGTTGTTTGTGCCAAGCTAATACTGCAGCAGATTTGGCGTTGCAACTTGGAGTGGGACACCCCGCTACCTGCGGACCAGGTCGAGGTTTGGCAAAATTTCTATTTCAGTCTCATAAATATGCCTGATATAATAATACCACGCAATTTGTACTTAGCTGACTCTGATGAAATACAAATAATTGGTTACTGTGATGCCTCTTCGGGTGCTTATTGTTGTTGCATTTATATAAAGCTCAGAATTAATAATACTGTGCATGTTCATTTGTTGACTTCAAAATCAAGGCTTGCCCCCTTAAATTCAAAACTTACTATCCCTAAGCTGGAGTTGAATGGTGCATTAATGCTGGCTAAGCTTGTTACTAAAATTGGTTTGTTATTTAGTAATGTTACAACATTTAATCTATTTTGCGACTCACAAATTGTACTGAGTTGGTTAAAGTCCAACTCCATAAAACTGCCTGCTTACATAGGAAATAGAGTACATGAAATAAATAGATTAACACAATCAGCGAGCTGGCATTACACGCCTAGTTTGCTTAACCCAGCGGATGTTTTATCACGTGGCTGCATTCCTCAAGATTTAGCTAAAAATACATTATGGTGGCACGGTCCAGATTACTTATGTAGCACAAATGAATACAACTTCTACTTGTCCAGCATTGAGGTACCATTGAGCATCCATCCGGGATCATCAGAGGACACAGAAATTAATTTAGCGGTAATACAGGATAATAAGGAATTATTACCCTTTTTTACAAAACTTTCAAGTTTGCATAAAATGCAACATGTAATGGCCTATGTATTAAGGTTCATAAATATGTGTAGAAAGCGGCACACACAAATGGGAAGCCTGTCTGTAAAGGAATTGCAAAACGCACATCTCACAATTATAAAGTGTATACAAAAACATTACTTTTCTAAAGAAATTAATGCCATTAAAAACAACCAAGTTATTGCATCAAACTTAAAGTCATTATACCCTTTCATTGATGAAAACAATTTGTTGAGAGTGGGCGGAAGACTACATCAAGCTGCTATACCCTATGCAAAGAGGTTTCCCATCATTTTGCCCAAAAAATGCCACTACACAAAACTCATTATTGTAAATGAGCATTTAAGTTTATTGCACGGTGGTTTAAAACTGACTTTGAACAGCCTAAATCAAAAATATAATATTATTAATGGTACACGTGAAATTAAAAGTGTAATACATAAATGTGTAATCTGTTGTAGGTTAAAAGCTGAAGGAGCTAAGCAGCTCATGGGCTCTCTGCCCAAGGACAGAGTAAATCCTGCCAGGGTCTTTGAGAAGGTGGGCCTGGACTATTGCGGCCCATTTGAAGTGAAGCAATCAACAGTAAGGCGAAGCATAGTGTCTAAAGGCTATGTTCTTGTGATTGTTTGTTTCACAACAAAGGCTGTACACTTAGAAGTTGTGTCAGACATGACCACTGAGGCCTTTCTCGCAGCCCTTAAGCGCTTCATAGCTCGCAGAGGCTTACCTTCAGATATCTATTCAGATAATGCAAAAACATTCAAAGGTGCTCATAATAAGCTTAATGACCTTTATAAACTTGCAAATAGTAGTGATTTTCAAAATTCAGTAAGTAACTTCACTGCCAATAAAGGCATTCAATTCCATTTCATACCTGACTACAGTCCCAACCATGGTGGCTTGTGGGAAGCCGCGGTAAAGTCAGCAAAATATCATATTATTATGAAGCGTATTGTTGGAATAAAAACTTATACTTACGAGCAGCTTTCCACCATATTTACAGAGATTGAGGCCGTTCTCAATTCTCGGCCCATCACCCCCATGTCTCAGGATCCTTCAGATTTTTCCTGCCTAACACCAGGCCATTTTATAATAGGTTGTCCTCTTACATCGTACCCATGTCCAGATCTCACTGAGATCCCTATCAACAGACTTAAGTTTTGGCGGTCCTGTGAGCAAGCTCGACAGCATTTTTGGCGGGCCTGGTCGCATGACTACTTGTCAAGTCTTCATCAGAGGCACAAATGGCAATATGAGGTAAATAACATTAAAGAAAACATGGTAGTTTTGCTAAAACACCCATCCACCCCGCCTTTTCAATGGCCTCTTGGCAGGATTTCTAAGGTTTATATTGGTGATGACAACAAAGTACGTACAGTACAAATTGTAACTGCTGATCATAAATATCACACTAGGGCTGTGTCAAAGATTGTTATTCTGCCTACAGAAAACTAACATGATGTACTTAAACTAGTACGCTAATTAATTTTAAGTTTAGTTTAAGTTTGCTCGTAGGACTTCATTTATGATGTGTAGTTTCAAGCTTGCTTAACTACGATGCCAAGAGTATTATGTACCTATGTTATTTAGTGGTTTCACTACCCACCTGGTGTTCATACATCTTCTCTTTAACTTATGTAAAGTATATATACAATGTGAAACATAGTGTTCATACACCTATCCTTTTGCTTGTATAAAGTTAGTTATGTATCCATGTCAATAATTACAGTTTGTACAGTTTGTATACATGTCAATAATTAGTACCTATCTCAAACTAGTACTATATTATTAACTTTTCTCACGTTGTTGCTGTCACTTTACCTTTTATAACTTACCTATACCTATTTATTTATTTAAAAAAGTACAACCACATCACACATATTGAGCTTATTCTATAACTTAACTAGGTATTCTGACTGATATGTGTAACAATAACGGTGTACATAGCACTCACAATGCATAAACTAATTTACAAATTTAACAGTAGCAGAAAGGTAATATTTAAGTATTCATAGGTCAATTAGACAATTAGTAGCCTATTTCAAGTTGACACTATCTCATTTTACTTTATATAACTAGTGTTTAGGTTGTGATACGAACTGATATAAATTTTACTTGTATAACTTGTTTATTAATTCATAGTACAAAGTGATAATTTTGCATTTTTACTATTCTAAGGATAGTTGTTTTCTATTTTTAAGTTAGCATAAAATATTAAGTTAGTCATCTATAGTGTAAAGGGTTCATGCCCGCCCCAATTGTGTTAGATACACACATAATTTTACTGTGGCAACACACATTCTCTTTGATCTTCATTTTTTACCATGTAACAGTGTCAGTCTCAAATAAACCCAATTTAAAATTACTTAAAAGTGACTTCTCATTTATTGAACACAACAATTGCAGACTACGTTAGAACGTCTTTGACCAAACAACTTTTTTAGAATACAATCAACTAAATAGACTTTGTTGTTGTACCGACCTTCAAGCTTAGCCCAACATTGACTATAATTTGAATCGCTTATTTCAATGTATCTTATTAACTGTTCGGCTTCCCCGGTCAAATGACTTTTCAAATAATGGAGTTTTTGAACATTATCCAATGAATTGCTTCTATCAATAAGTGATAGAAACAAGTCCCTAAAGGTAGTCCATTCATTATATTTCCCTGAAAAAATAGGTATGGAGATCTTTGGTAACTTGACCAAGGAAGCAGATGCGGAATTAGGTCTATAATCGTTGTCCACTGTGCTTTGAATTGTTGGTTGAGTTACTTTCAATAACAAATTAACGTCCATTTCTTGTTTGTGATGTAACTAGTTGTTAAGTGCAATAAAGTATATTCAAATTACGATCAAATTTGCCCTTAGACTTATAATATATATAAATATCTTCCGTCTTATCATAAATATTATTTTTTATATTTATTTTGAATCTTCAAGATCTTCTTCTTCGTATGATTGAAAAAGTGACATATGCAACTCTCTAAACTTAGACCAATCGTTTTCCAAAATTTCTAATCTTGCCTCAATGTACTCAATCGTTATTCTATCCTTGGGTGACTTTTTATAGTTGTCAAATCCCTTACTAATGGTAGTATGAAGTTGAGACAGCAAATTTAATTGTCCTTCCATTTTTATTAGTACAAAGGAATTTAGTATTAGTAACCAAAATATGACGAAATTTTTACAAGTGTTTGAGATTGAGAATTCTAGTCGAAGTTGGGCATAGATTCCCCGTACCTTCGTTTTTTATAGAAATATTTTAAGTTAAAACTAACATGCACACAGAAATTACAAGTCCCAAATTATTTTCAAATATGTTAAAGTAAAAGTCTCAGTATTAATAAAGTTCAAAGTCGCCCAAATTTTTAAATGTTCTCTTCTTGGTAAATTAAAGTAAAATGTACTCACGATTTGCACTTCACAAATTGCACTTCAAATGGTAACACTTTAACTCCTTTACAGTAGCGTCCTCTGGTGGATCTTCTTCGGAACTTCCTGAAATGTGTCACTTCCCTTTGACACTGTCAGCTCCGCTTGATACTGACAGCAAACGTCAGCTTCCGCCTGACACTGACAACTAATGTCAATTAGACAGCTTCACGTTAGCCTGACAGATAATGTCAGTTCTCTTCGACAGCTCAGTTTTCTGCATTCCTGCGCCCTCTGGTAGTGATCTTCTCAACTATTGTTACGTTTGCCAGCACTCGGTACATAATAGTATATTTAAAAGTTTGTCAATGGCAACACCGCAGCCATCTTGAGTCAGTCGGAAAATAAACGAAATTCACAATCATACGCTCTTTATTGAAAACTTACCAGTGGCGACGAGGATAAAAATAAAAACAAATAAAGAAGTGTCGTGCGTGCTTAATTATTTACTGTTGTGTATGCAAAAATGTCTATCGGAAAAATACAGGAATTCGATGTGGACAGTGGTAACTGGACCTTGTACTGTGAGCGTGTGGAGTTGTACTTCGTGGCTAATGGTATCAAGAACGACATGAAATTACCAACGCTAATCGCTTTAATTGGGGATCGCGCATATGAATTGATGGTAAATTTAGCCAGTCCGAAGAAACCAAGCGAATTAACATACGAAAAATTAGTGGAACTAATGACAAATCATCTACAACCACGCCCATCCATAATGGCGGAAAGATACCGGTTTCGGCAACGGCGGCAAGCGAGCGGCGAAAGTATCACACAATATATAGCTGCATTGAAGCAATTATCTCGTTATTGCGAATTCGGTGCAACGCTAGACGAAAATATGTGCGATCAATTCGTGTGTGGTTTGAATAGTGATTTAATACGACAGCGCATGTTTGCAGAAAGTAAACTGACATATAGCACAGCGGTGGGGATTGCGACTTCGTTGGAAGCGGCCGAAAGGGACTCAGCGGCGGTGGAGGTAAAAGCAGAGCAGAAGCAGATTCAGCAGGTGAATGCTATTAAGTCGTTTACGCGGCGGCCGCAAAGTAAAATGTCGACCAGCGGTAACGGCGGAAGAGGCAGGGAAAACGGTACGGGTGGCGGTGAATCATACGCGCAGATCAACTGTGCAGCGTGTGGCGGTCAAGGTCATGATGCATCGATATGCCGCTATAGCAAATTCATTTGCAGTAAATGCAATCGAAGGGGTCACCTGCGCCGAGTATGTACGAACAATAAGGCGCGTAATGAGTCAGAAGTGACGCGGGGCAATCGACAGAAGAATTTTTACAACAATGTGGAGATTGAAGATGAACAATTAACCACAAGCGAGGAAGAAAATGAACCAATGTTTCAAATGTCGTTAAGCGACTATAAACCGGTGAGCATTTCTCTATTAGTGGACGGAAAAAAAATAAATATGGAAATAGACACAGGCTCGGCTACATCGTGTATAAGCTGTGCAACATACAAGTCTTTATTTAGCCATGTATCATTGGAAAGTTGTAACTTATTGTTTAAATTTTATGATGGTTCAAAAGTGAAGCCGTTGGGCATAATAAAAGTTGATGTACAATATGAAGGTGTAAAAAAAAGGTTAGACTTGTATGTAGTGGAGAAAGGAGTGACTTCATTAATTGGAAGGCAGTGGCTGTCGGAGCTACAAATACAAATACCCATATTGAAGGGTAGTGGTAAAGACAGTGAGGAAAATGTGGTTTTATCCTGTGGTGTTACGGCTAACGATAATCTTTCGACTGTGCTCAACAGGTATACTGATGTGTTCGAGGGTGGTCTCGGTCAGTTCACGGGCGGCACCGCATCGCTGCGCGTACGGCCGGACGCGACGCCGGTGTTCCACCGCGCGCGCCCGCTGCCGTATGCGCTGCGTGAGCGGGTCGACGCCGAGCTAGACGCCATGCTGCGGGGGGGAGTCATCGAGCCGATTGATTGTTCCGACTGGGCCACACCTCTCGTCCCAGTGCACAAAAAAGATGGAGGATTAAGAGTTTGCGCTGATTACAAGGTAACCTTGAATCCTGTTTTAATGGTCGACAGATACCCTCTACCTACGATACAGGACGTGTTCGCTAATCTAGCTGGTGGAGAAAAGTTCTCAAAAATAGATTTGTCCCAAGCGTACAACCAGATTTGTTTAAGTGAGGAATCGAAACCTTTCACTGTAATAAATACGCATCGTGGCTTATATCGTTATAACCGATTGGTATATGGTCTTTCGTCCAGCAGTGGTATATTCCAGAGGATTATCAGCAGCTTATACAGGGTATCCCTAACGCGCAGGGGTTTTTGGACGATATAATAGTAACCGGAAGTAATGAGGAGTCTCATTTACGTACCTTAGATGCAGTTCTAAATAAATTACAGAAGTTTGGTTTAAGGGTAAAAAAGAGTAAATGTGTCTTTATGGCGGATGAGGTCAATTATCTGGGTTACATAGTTAGTAAACAAGGTATTAGAGCGGATCCCAGCAAAATAGAGGCTATTAAGAATATGCCTACACCAAGTAACGTCTCGGAGTTACGTTCATTTTTAGGAATGGTCAACTTTTACGCCAAATTCGTTAGAAAAATGAGCGACCACTTACACCCCCTTTATGAGTTGTTAAAAAAAGGGTGTAAGTGGGAGTGGAGGGCAACTTGTGCGAGCGCGTTCGAACGAGTGAAGGAGCTGCTGGTGGATGGAGCGGTGTTGGCGCACTACTCGCCGCGGCGCACCACCGTGCTCACGTGTGACGCCAGCGCGCATGGTGTGGGCGGCGTGCTGTCGCAGTTGGAGGACGACGGGCGGGAGCGCGCCGTCGCATACGTCTCACGCAAGCTCACTAGCGCAGAAAAAGCCTACTCACAGATCCATAGGGAAGCTCTGGCCATAGTGTATTGTGTTAAAAAATTCCACCAATATCTTTATGGGCGTAAGTTTTTGCTTAAAACAGATCACAAGCCACTAGTTAGTATATTCGGCCCGCAGCAAGGTATACCCAGCATGGCCGCCTGTAGAATGCAACGATGGGCGGTAATTTTATCTGCATATGATTTCGACATTACGTACGTGAAAACGGATAAAAATGGGGAAGACGCGTTTGTTAGGTTTTCTGTAATTTTGTGCGAATTTGTGTTGCCTTCATATGGCAACACTAGGAGAAAGGGTATAAAAAGGCGTGTTTGTCTTTCATTGGGGCTTTTTGATTCGAGCACGCATCGAAGGCAGACGTACCATTTTGAACACGTGTACACTTGTGTTTGAGCACGCGTGCGTTTTGGAAATTTAGAGTAAGTAACCAATATACTTATTATTTATTATTTCAATGGTTGTTTTATTTATAGAGCATGTACCTGAGGCAGCTTTATGTATATCCAGGTATCCGTATGTTAGTTAATGATCATGTTACCGTGGTCCTATTACATTTCAGAAGTGGGATCGTATCCATATTTGTTAATCAGGATACACCGTTTTTGAGATATTTTACTTTGGAAATATATCTGTATAAATATATACATATAGGGTTATCTGAAGAATATTTACATGTTCCAATGTTTTCGAGTTCCAGATTATGCCTCTTGAAGACGAGATCGTTCCACGAAGACGACTGACGAGCCGAGACGAGCCGAGCCGAGCCGAGCCGAGCCGAGCCGAGCCGAGCCGAGCCGAGCCGAGACGAGCCGAGACGAGCCGAGACGAGCCGAGACGAGCCGAGCCGAGCCGAGACGAGCCGAGACGAGCCGAGATGAGCCGAGACGAGCCGAGACGAGCCGAGCCGAGCCGAGACGAGCCGAAACGAGCCGAGACGAGCCGAGACGAGCCGAAACGAGCCGAGCCGAGCCGAGCCGAGCCGAGCCGAGCCGAGCCGAGCCGAGCCGGGAGCGCAGCCGGAGAGAGAGCCGGGAGTGCAGCCGGAGAGAGACGTCGCTTCACGCGTCGGCACAACGAGCGACACAGCCAACGACGTCGCGGCGAAGGGCAGGAGGTGCGACGTTCGTCGGCAGCTAAGGGAATAGAAAGGTCAGATAGCCCTACATTTTCATCTAAAGATGTTCTTAATATTGTTGAATCATTAGTTAACTTAAGATCTTAACCTAATCCGACAGCAGTCGCCACATCACATCCTTCCAGTAGTATTATGAACCATGTTACCCGAATTTGGACCCTCATCGAAAAGTCAAAAGATTGATACTTGGTTAAAGAAAGTTAATGAGTGTGCCACTGTTTACGGATGGGATGAGAACAACCGTTATCCACTTCGCAATGCAGAAACTGCAGGAGTTGGCCAAAGTTTGGTATGAAAGCTTCAATTCTATTTTGTACAGCTGGGCAGAATGGCAGCAAAAGTGGTTAGACGCATTTCCTTTTGAACATGATTATGGCCAATCCCTGGAGGATACGCTTAGGCGAAAGAGTAGGTTTGGTGAACCGCTAGAGGTTTATTATTATGAAGAATTAGCCATCGTGAACCGGTGTGACATCGAAGGGAAACGAGCCGTGGACTGCATTATCCACGGATTAAGTGACAAGATAATTAGATCCGGCGATAAGCGTTACGATGTACGCAGCCTGATCAACTCCATTTTCTGATGAGTAATAAGGAGAACCAACCGCCGCCCGATCGCTTTCATTTTAATAAAACAAAGTAGTCGACTGAATCCACAGCGGGAAGTAATAATGACAATAGGGATAAATCAGTTAAGACTTCAAAAAAATTCAAGTTACAAATTATTTTGTTTTAACTGTAGGGAAAAAGGTTACCCGTATCTTAAATGCCCCAAACCTCTGGTCCAATGTACAGGATGTCGTAGGTTCGGTCATAAAATGGAAACTTGCAGAGTCCCTTTTTTTTTGAAAACCGTGATAATCTAGGTAACATTCCTAAAATCATGCGCATACTTACCTCTAAGTCGGGCTCAAAATATTTCAATACAGTTAGGGTAAATGACACCTCTATGATATCGTTTATAGATTTCGGTAGCGAAATTTCGCTCATAAAACAAACAACGACACTGATTTTGGGGTAGACTTGTGATCAACCCCCGACTCCATTAAAAGTTTTGGTAGTAATTTTATTTTGTCCATGGGCAGGACACAGGTTAATTTATGCATCGACGGTGTTAGTGCGGATGTTTTGTGTCACGTGGTTGACAGTAATCTGCTCAATTGTCCGATATTAGTAGGACAGTCCTTCACCTAACAGAAGCAGGTGCTGGTATTCAAGAATGCCAACGAATTGAGGTTTTATTATGATGATGAATTCCCTTTTGCTAACGGTGGTAGTGGTGATACTGCGAGTGTAAAGGTCGTCTCCGCTTCATGCGCAAGATTGAGTGGAGAGGCGATTATCAGAGCTCGTACTGATGTTGTGATTAATTGATATGTTAGGCTTAGCGGAAGAGTCGTGGGGAAGCCAAACCGAGAATTCACGATAGCCGGCGGGTTATACAAAGTAGAGGAAGGTCAGCTCTTTGTTCATATTACCCCATTGTCAGCTTTTGTTATATTGATGAAGGTGATATTATAGGTAGATGAAATAGAGTTCAGATTGTCAATCATATTTGTACATCACCCACAGACCTCGTTGGCGAGCATTTAGGTATAGAGCCTAAAGATGTTAACTTTAGCAAAAACGCTTGAAGAGCCACATAAACGACGTCTATTTTAACATTTTGAACGAATACAAGCATTGCTTCGCGCAATCATTAGAGGAGTTGGGATGTACAAATATGACTGAAATGAAAATTGAATTGAATATTGAGCGTCCTGTGGTTTACCGGCCTTACATATTGTCGCACAAGGAACGACAACAAGTAAGAGAAATGGTTGGTGAGATGATGAATGCGGGGATTGTACGAGAAATTGTATCGGAATATGCGAGTCCAATTATGTTGGTTCGTAAGAAGGACGGTAAACAAAGGCTCTGTGTTGATTATAGGTTTCTGAATTCAATGACAGTTAAGATAAGGTACCTGATGGCAGTGATTGAAGACGAGATTGCTCGATTAGTGGGGCAGGCCTACTTTATAACTTTGGATCTGGCATCTGGATACTACCAGGTGCCTATTGCAGAAGAATCGAAACCCTTAACTTCCTTTATCACCCCAGACGACCAATATGAATTTAATCGTATGCCGTTTGGGTTGGCTAACGAACCAGCTGTATTTCAAAGGCTGATGAAAGAGGTATTGGTTTCCGCTAGGTTCTCAGAAGCTACTGCTTACATCGATGACGTATTAACTTACGAAAAGGATGTAGAAGAGTGTTTGGATAGGTAAGAAAGGGCTTTACAGTTGATAGAAAAGGCAAGCCTAACTCTGAATTTGGCAAAATGTAATTTCTTACAGCAGAATTATTAACTATTTGGGTTATGATATTAGCGCTGCTGGGGTGCGGCCGGCTGACAAAAAGACACAGTCAGTGTTTGATGTTCCTCGTCCCACCAGTCCACATTCCGTCCGCCAATTTCTGGGACTAGTAGGATATTTTCGGAAAATTTATAAGGAGTTACGCGTCTTTATCACATCCGTTGAATAAGTTGCTCAAGAAGGATGTGGAATGGTGTTGGACTGAGGAACAAGAAGCCGCATTTGTTGATCTCAAGAGTAGTCTGATAGATAGGCCAATCTTAGCCATTTACGACCCGACCGCCGAAACACAGTTGCACACTGACGCCAGTGAAGTGGGCGCCAGTGGAATATTGATGCAGCGACGTAATGGAAACGACACCTACCATCCCGTAGCGTACTATAGTCGCCAGATATCTCCAGAAGAGAAAAGGTTTATAAACTTGAGACTCTTGCTATAGGTAGTAAGTTCGCTCAAAAGTTTCGGGTTTATCTTCTGGGTCAGAATTTCAAAATCATGACCGACTGTAGTGCGTTGCGCTCCATGCTTTCCAAACGCGATTTGGTTAGACGTATTGCCCGCTGGTGGCTGTTTTTGCTTTTTGAATATCGTGCTGGCACGAAAATGTCGCACGTGGACCTTCTATTTCGGAACCCAATTGAGGATCTTAGTTCAATGGAAATTGACGCTGGTCTTTTCCCGACGGTTATGTCAATCAATGAGGGGGACAGGTTGTAGACTCTTCAATTAGGTGATAGTGAACTGGGTCGCATTCGGGAATTTCTTACCTTTGATATTGATGCAGATGGGTTAAAGTACATAACAGAAAACTAATTCAAATGAGGGCCTATTCCACGTAAACGAAAAGTCGAGGTGCCTTTTCACACCCTGTACATCAATCACCTTGGACCTTTTTGTGCGATCAAAGAGAGGAAAACTCTTACCTATTGGTAGTCGTAGATGCCTTTACGAAATTTAAATTTATCAGGCCAGTCAGAAATACCAAAAACAGTTACAACAACTCGAGAATTAGAAGATATTTTCTATACGTTCAGAAACCCAGATCGAATTATTAGCGACCGCGGTACTTTCTTCACATCGTACGTGTTCAAACGTTTTGCTCGGATAAAGGTATTAGACACGTGTTGAACGCAGTTGCAAGTCCTAGGTCCAATGGACAAGTAGAGCAGTGTAATCGCACGATGTTAGGGTCGTTAACTGCGCAAAATCTTAATTTTGACAAGAACGTCTGGGATGACAAGATAGGTAGAGTCCAATGGGGCATGAACAACACCCGTCGGAAGACAACGGGACGGACTGAGGTAATGTTTGGACTTCAGATGGATGCGGAAATTAATCCTATGTTGAACGAAATAGTATGCGAAACGCAAAATTATACTTTATTGTCAGTTCGGGAATCCCTTAAAGATGTAAAAATTGACGATTCAAAGTGTAACAATGTTACCTACTGAATAAACATATTTTTGAGTTTGAATTTGTTGGGATTGATGACTACTTCATTTAACAAATCGAATGTCACCCTGGATTCACGTTAATGATGATAAAGAAAGTAGTGATGAAGATGACTGATTGTGTCATTATTATATACAATCAAAAGAAAGTAAGTAGAGGTACTGTTTGTTGGATGAAACTGTAAGATGTGTATTTAGTAATAGCTTGAGAAGGAGGGCTCATAGCTATTTAGTTAAGGTGACTTTCAATTTTGTGAGGAGGGTTCACAATTATTTTAATTATCGTATATAAGAAGGAAGGGTTTGTATACGATAGTTACAAGTGTGAGAAAGAAGGTTCACACTCAATTTCTTTGCAATAGTTCGTGAGAAAGAAGGGTTTGCGAACTATTGCCAACTTGAATAGCTTTATAATGTTATGATTATTTTAATTATCGTATATAAGAAGGAAGGGTTTGTATACGATAGTTACAAGTGTGAGAAAGAAGGTTCACACTCAATTGCTTTGCAATGGTTCGTGAGAAAGAAGGGTTTGCGAACTATTGCCAACTTGAATAGCTTTATAATATTATGATTATTTTAATTATCGTATATAAGAAGGAAGGGTTTGTATACGATAGTTACAAGTGTGAGAAAGAAGGTTCACACTCAATTGCTTTGCAATAGTTCGTGAGAAAGAAAGGTTTGCGAACTGTTGCCAACTTGAATAGCTTTGTAATATTATGATTATTTTAATTATCGTATATAAGAAGGAAAGGTTTGTATACGATAGTTACAAGTGTGAGAAAGAAGGTTCACACTCAATTGCTTTGCAATAGTTCGTGAGAAGGAAGGGTTTGCGAACTATTGACAACTTGAGTAGCTTTATATTATGATTATTTTAATTATCGTATATAAGAAGAAAGGTTTGTATACGATAATTACAAGTGTGAGAAAGAAGGTTCACACTCAATTGCTTTGCAATGGTTCGTGAGAAGGAAGGGTTTGCGAACTATTGACAACTTGAATAGCTTTATATTATGATTAGAAAGAAGAGCTGATGTTTCACCCCGTAAATGTGATTATATGTCGTTGTACTTTTAGATTTTAAGTGAAGCTTTGTAACTGTTCTCGATGAGTGTGGAATCACTTGGCCCGCCGAATGTTAGGTTTGAACATTAGACGTTTTGTCTACGTGCATGAGGACATGCACGACGTCAGGATGGTCGAATGTTAGGTTTTCTGTAATTTTGTGCGAATTTGTGTTGCCTTCATATGGCAACACTAGGAGAAAGGGTATAAAAAGGCGTGTTTGTCTTTCATTGGGGCTTTTTGATTCGAGCACGCATCGAAGGCAGACGTACCATTTTGAACACGTGTACACTTGTGTTTGAGCACGCGTGCGTTTTGGAAATTTAGAGTAAGTAACCAATATACTTATTATTTATTATTTCAATGGTTGTTTTATTTATAGAGCATGTACCTGAGGCAGCTTTATGTATATCCAGG
This sequence comes from Pectinophora gossypiella, assembly GCF_024362695.1. Taxonomy (NCBI): domain Eukaryota; kingdom Metazoa; phylum Arthropoda; class Insecta; order Lepidoptera; family Gelechiidae; genus Pectinophora; species Pectinophora gossypiella. Next base: position 95,350 of record NW_026063259.1, on the reverse strand, counting down.
TATCCGTATGTTAGTTAATGATCATGTTACCGTGGTCCTATTACACGTTATCCAGGCTACCGATAGACAATAGTGTAGGTGATAATGAAAACTGCGAACAATCGTTTTTACATTTCGCTTCAGATGCTTTGTTACTTGATAACGGGGAGATAAGGAGATATACAAGGAGTGACCCAATCTTAGGCAGAGTATTGTTATATGTTGAAAACGGGTGGCCACAATCCGTCGACATAGAAGGGTTACGCCCCTATCGGAACAGGCGTAACGAGTTGTACACGGAGTTAGGTTGCATCATGTGGGGGCACAGGGTTGTCGTACCCACCCAGTGTCGAGAGCGAGTACTTAAAGAATTACATGAACCACACATGGGCGTCGTTAAAACCAAAGCGATGGCACGCAGCTACGTGTGGTGGCCAGGGCTAGACGAGCAGCTGGAGGCGGAGTGCCGGCGTTGCAGCGTGTGCGCCGAGACCGCGGCTGCACCGCCCGCCGCACCGCCGCAGCCCTGGAAGTGGCCACAACGCCCCTATGAACGTGTACACATTGACTTTTTAGGCCCACTCTACGGCGAAACGTATTTAGTCACTGTCGATGCTAGGTCTAAATGGATCGAAGTTTTCAAAATGCAGCGTACGAGTGCAGAATGTACGATTAAAAAATTAAGAGAATCATGGGCTAGGTGGGGGCTACCTAAACAAGTGGTCAGTGACAACGGGCCACCATTTACCAGCGAAGAATTTAATAATTTTCTCCGGCGGAACGGCATTTGTCATTCGTTTTCCCCTCCTTATCATCCAGCGTCAAACGGAGCCGCGGAAAACGCGGTAAAGATTATTAAAAACGTCATTAAAAAAGCTAAACTAACAAATGTTGATGTTGACACGGCGATATTACGGTTTCTTCTCAATTATCACAATACTCCACACTCGACGACTGGGGAAAGCCCCGCCAAGTTATTGCAGGGTAGGAATCTGTACACTAGGTTAAATAGGTTCATACCTGACAGAGAAGGTAGGGTAGAAGACAAACAGCGTGAAATGATAAGGTCACACGCCCCTGAACGAAAGGAGTCAGTTGTAGGGGAGACAGTATGGTATAGAAATTACAATTCTAATCGTAGGTGGTTACAAGGTCAAGTGTTGGAACGCTTGGGCAAAAATAGGTACAATGTTGTGTCACCAGAGGGAACGCTGCAACATAGACACGTTGACCAATTGAAACAGTGTTCAAGGCGATCATCTTGTATTTTTCCAAGCAGCAGCACCAGGGAGGGGCAGATGTGGTCGGGGCAGCCGGCCGGCTCGCCTGGCTCACTCGGCACTCTCGGCGACAGTCAGGTTGTGCTTCATCCACCCGAAGCGTCCTTAACATTTGATGGCTCGGAGCCAAGCACTGCTACGGCAACTGAACAGGGTCCGCCGACGTTGCATGAAGTACAGCCTGGACCAAATCAGAACGCGATCAGTTTACCTACGAGTAAGAGGTCTAGCACAAGAATCAGGAAACCGGTCGTTCGATACGGTTTTGAATACGATTAGTTAGTACATTGTTTTGTGTAACAATTAGCTCTTACATTATTTTGTATGTTATTAAGTATAAGTTTTTTTTTCTTATAGAATACCTATGTTAAGTTTAAACACTATATTGTCAAAAAGGCAACCTTAGTATGTTGTTATGTTAATGGATGGATGTCCGTTTTTGTAAGGTGTTTAATTAAGGGTGAAGGTGGTACATAATAGTATATTTAAAAGTTTGTCAATGGCAACACCGCAGCCATCTTGAGTCAGTCGGAAAATAAACGAAATTCACAATCATACGCTCTTTATTGAAAACTTACCAGTGGGCAACCCGCAACAACTCCTCCAATGTAGTCGCAAAGACTGCAGCACTTGCGTCACTGCGCTACGTCACGTCCTCTTTGTGCAGCGATCCACTGCGAGTCCGCGGGAGACGGTCACTTGACCGTTGAACTATCAAAAAACCAATCCGGCTCGAAGGACCAATGTTTATTTTCGGACTATTTGTCTATCGAAGGGATTAAATAAAACCGCAATGAATAGTGAACTGATAGTGTATTAAAGGCAGGTTGTCGTCACGTCGCGGGCTGTGCCACGGGGGGACACCTTCGGGGCAGTGCCCCCTTGGTGTTGGCGCTTTCGCCGCCCGCGAATACGGGCGGGGCACGGGGTCGGGCTACGGCGGGCGTGATTCGCCCCTCCGTAAGCACTGTGTCAAAACCGGTGGTGCCGCCGGCGAGTCTGCCCACCAGGTGGGACCCTGTTCAGGGAGGCCCAGTGAGCGGCTCTAGCCAGGCGGCACATGTCTTCTTCCGAGGTGTGGGCCGGCGAGCTCAGGTCCGAGGGTTCGGACCGGCTCAAGCCGGCGGAGGTCCTATTGTCAATCCGGTGAGCCGCCGGCGAGGTCGGAGCCGTCAACAGTGACGGCTGCCCTCAAGCCGGCGGACTGGGTCACTCCAGTGCTGGAATCGCATCCTCGTCGAGCTCCTCCACCTCTACTAGCTCTCGAGGATACGGTTTCCAGTCGGGTGGGCGCGCGTGGTATGGAGCCAGATTCCGTAGGTGCACGAAATCTGACTCGTCCGCGCGCGCGAACATCTTGGTCGAGAGCTTGGAGATGAACTCTTTGTTGAGGTCTGGTCTTACAATTAAACGCCCAAAAATTATACAGAAAACAGTATTTTAGTTGGTGTTGCCAACACTCATCCGAGGTCTCGACTTTAAGGTCCCTCCGAATGACCTCGTTGCGGACGAATCTCGGCGCGTCCGCGATGGTACGCAACGCCTTGGACTGCTGGGCCCGCAGTCTTTGGCGATTGGTCTCTGAGACCAATGCGTACCACGCGGGGGCGGCATAGGTAAGCCGTGACCTGATGTACGCCTTATACACGCCGAGCTTCATGCGCAGCGGGAGATTCGAGCGAAGAATGGGCCGGAGCAGAGCAGTGGCAGCCCCTGCCTGTCCGACCACATTCTTCGCGTGCTGGGCCATGGCGAGGTGTCGGTCTATGGTCACGCCCAGGTATTTAGCCTGGTTGGACCACCCAATTTCCTCCCCATGCAGCGTCAGATTCGGGGGATCCAGCCGACCACGCCCCACGGTGATCGCTTGGGTTTTACCCACGTTCACCGACAATCTCCACTTTGCCAGCCAGGCAGGGAGGGCATCCAGTGTACGCTGCATCTTCTTCGCGGCGTGCCTGAGATTCAAGGACGTCGAGAAGAAGGCAGCGTCGTCGGCGTATAACGCCAACTTGGAGCCTCCCTCCACAGGGATGTCATCTGTGTACCTGGAGTAGCAAACCGGAGAAAGGCAGCTACCCTGGGGAACTCCCGCAGCGATCGGACGGACTTGGGAGAGGGCGCCTTCCACTGCCACCTGGAAGCATGTGGATGTGCCGCGCCTCTCCTTTTGTCAACACTCCGGATAAGGCCCGGTGAAGGACTGCGAGGTTGACCGGTGGACGTGCAGCCCGCCAGCTGCGTAACAGTTGGCCCGCTGCGCCGCCATCGTCCAGCACGCCCTGGCCTGAGCCGGCCTCAACTCATCACCTGTACGGTATTCCGGAACGCCTCAGGTAGGCCTGATAGTCGGAGGTCCTCGAGTAAGTGAGGTGCCTACAGGTGTACGGACAGTGTTTTTTAAACATAGTGATATCTCATGGTTGTTACGGAGTGACAATTAACCTGACGGACCAAAGCGCGACCTGTCTCCCTCCATAGGGTTTTTACCGACCTATGGTTAATTAAATTTGTGTTAGTGGATTCCCCCTCTGCGGAACCCGGTCCGAGCGGTCGCCTATAAAAACCGATGACACCCGAGGCTCGGGCTCACTTCTCATTCGGCGCTAGGGTGCGACGGACGCATTACATATCAAGATATATTTTTTTTTTTTGTTAGTACACGGGTAGCTGTTATTTTTCAGTTTGTATAATTTCGTATTCTAAATTTCGTTACTTTTCAGATCCATATTATTTTCATAAGTTTTTTTTGACTGTTAGATTTTGCACGTTTGTAATATTGAATTATTTAAAGTAAAAGTATTTAAGGTTACCACGTGTTATTTTTTTTTAAAAACTTAATTTCACTACTGGTTCATAAGATCAGAAGTGGGATAAGCCCGCGATTTTCTAGTTCGAATTCCATCGAGTTATATACGTAGAGTTTTCGTGAGTGACTTTTCTTGGGGTAAGTTTTTTTCTGTTTACTTTCTAAGCATGTCTGGACGTTCGTCAAGATCAAAAAGCCGCGACCACGTAGAACGGCTACGACGTCGTTCGCGTCATCGAACACCAGTTGAAACCCGGAATCATGTTACTCGTTCTTCACGCCCCGACTCTAGAGGTCGGGAACATTCTCGTAATCGAGGGGACAGTGAATTTAGGCGTCGTAGTACTTCGCGAGACAATCTCAGGCATCGTGATAGCTCGCATGGCCGCCACAATAGGCCGCGTAATAATGCGTTAGAGCAAATCATGAGTAGGATCAGTGATATTGAGAGTAGATTACAGACTTCGGCTGGACAAACGCAAGTCTCGAGTCAGCTTCGCGGTGATACCGAGTGTTTTATGCCGCCGCCACCCATTGTGTCGACCCCCATTTCTGGTGGTAATGCAGTTGTAGGAGAGTCTGCAATGGGACAAATCTCTCATATTCCGGACATGAGTGCCAAGGAAAGAGAGGATGTGGCCGATAGAATAGTCGGGGCATTATCTGCTCTAGTTCAAACAAAGCCTCAAACTTTTTATGTTTCTCCTTTTGATCCCAACGTACACGATTTTGATGAGTGGTGTGCAGAAGTTGACCGTGCTCGACAGATAAACAATTGGGATGACCGCGAGTGCCTTGGGCGTGTGGGTAGTTGTTTACGTGGTGACGCGAAATCGTGGATGAACGACTGGGTCACGAGTGATCGTACGTGGAGTAATTTTAAATCTGAATTCCGTTCCTTATGTCCGCGTAATGTTGATATGGCCACAGTTTTGTACGATGTAATGTCGACAAATTCGAATAAATTTTCTACTTACGCGGAGTACGCCCGCAAATCGCTTCTACGTCTCAATATTGTTAGAGGTTTATCGGACGAGCTGAAAGTAGCAATTGTTGTGAGGGGTATATCCGATCCGCAAATTAGGGCTATGGCAACTAACGCCAAACTACATACAAAGGACTTAGTTGAATTTTTATCAGCGTATATAAAGCCCAAGTTCGATTTGCGAAATTCAAACCAAATGATGCGTTACAATAATAATGCACCAACCTACCCGCGTAAACGCGAAGCACCCAAATCTAACGATGATAATGTTGCGTGTCATTATTGTGGCAAGGTAGGACACAAGAAATGGTACTGTCCTAAAAGGCCTAAGATTGGTTCTACCCCGACGACCTCGACTGCTAAAGCGACCCCTTCGTCGACAGGAGAAAATAGGATTCTTAAACACTGTACCTTCTGTAAACGTAACGGCCACGTTGTTGAATCTTGCTTTCAAAAACAACGATCTGAGACGGAAAGCAATCAAAAGAAAAACGTAAATTTTTGCTCATAGACGAATCAAGAACTAGCAACGTGATGCCTGCCGTAATTCGGAAGGTACCCGTAGATGTACTGATTGATAGCGGGTCAGATATTTCGTTAATATCAGAGTCAGTCTTGAAACATTTTGAATTTAATAAGCGTCCCACTTATCGTTTGCTGCGAGGTATAGGTGGTCAGGAAATCAAATCGACATCTTATGTAACCACTGTCGTAGAATTGCCCGAGGTTTCGCTGGAGGTCGACTTGTTTGTGGTTCCTGCTGACAGCATTGTTGCACCGATCCTGATCGGCACGGATGTGTTAAACAGGAAAGGTATGACATACATTCGGACTGATAGCGAACAGCGGCTGACAAGGTTAGATCGTTCGTCTTCTGTGTTGCATGTGTCCAGTGCAGAGTTAGATAACATTAAAACCACGCTTACTGGTAAAGACAGGGAACTTTTATTGGACGTTATTCATAAATTTTCAAGCTCGTTTATAACCGGTACAGCTACATCTACAGTGAACACAGGCAGCATGGAAATTAAATTGACTTCAGGAGCTCCGATAGTTCATCGGCCTTATAGGATCTCTATCGATGAAAAAAATCGAGTGCGCGAGATCGTCAATGACTTGCTTAGCAAAGGCATAATTCGTGAGTCCCGGTCTGACTACGCGAGTCCTATCATTTTGGTCAAGAAGAAAGACGGAAGTGATAGGATGTGCGTCGACTATCGTGCGTTAAATGCAGTGACAGTCAAGGAACGATACCCCCTACCTTTGATTGACGATCGATAAACTTGGTGGGTTCAGATACTTTACTAGTCTTGACATGGCCACCGGATTTCATCAGGTTCCCATGAAAGATGACGACTCCATTAGTAAGACAGCGTTCGTCACACCCGAGGGTCACTTTGAATATTTGAAGATGCCCTACGGGTTGGCAAATGCTCCCATAGTATATCAGAGAATTATATCAAAGACCTTAAAGCCATTAATCGACACTGGTAAAGTACTGACCTACATAGATGACGTTTTAATTATGTCGAATACAGTTGATGAAGGTTTGGACATGTTAAGGCAAGTTTTAAGGGCATTATCGGATGCGGGATTTTCAGTTAATATGAAAAAATGTACTTTCTTAGACACCCAAGTTGAGTACCTCGGACGAGTCATTCGTAATGGTCAGGTACAGCCGAGCCAGAGGAAGATCGAAGCTCTGGTCAAGTCACCGAAGCCTACTAATGTAAGGGAGGTTCGCCAGTTCTTGGGATTGGCAGGGTATTTCAGGCGATACATTGCAGGATACGCGTCTAAGTCAGCTTGTATAGCCAAAATGCTGAGAAAAGGCGAGCCTTTCATCTGGGGACCTGAGCAAGACGCGGCTCGTGATGTAATTATTCATTGTCTAACTAATGAACCAGTTTTAGCTATCTTCGACCCGTCATTGCCGACCGAGCTCCACACTGACGCCAGTGCTGTCGGCCTTGGTGCGGTGCTGTTGCAGGAGCATGCTGGTAAGGGGAAGAAGGTAGTTGGTTACTATAGTAGAGCCACCCTTGCTGCAGAAAGTCGTTACCACAGCTATGAGCTGGAAACTTTAGCTATAGTTCGAGCGCTCCAGCACTTTCGTCATTACTTAATCGGCATTGACTTTAAGATAGTGACGGATTGTAACTCACTTAAACTAACGGAACGAAAGAAGGATCTGTTGCCTCGCGTTGCGCGCTGGTGGGTCTACTTACAAGACTTCAGGTTTACCCTGGAGTACAGGAAAGGATCTATGATGCAGCATGCCGACTTCCTCAGCCGACACCCCCCTGTAACTGTAAGTGTCTCACACATTCGAAACGCTAACAATTGGGCGAAGATAGCTCAAACTGCCGATGAAGAAACACAGGATTTGATAAGTAAAGTAAGGGAAGGACAGTTAGACTCTACTAGGTATGTAATTAAGAATGACTTGTTATACTATAAGTATGTGACGACCGGCGAGGAACCGCGCCTTCTCTGTTTTATCCCAAAGGGCCATCGGCTCAGCCTATTGAGGATCTTTCATGATGACCACGATCATATCGGGGCCGACAGAACGACCGACCTTATACTGCGGCATTTTTGGTTTCCGAGTTTGCGGCAGTTTGTTCGTAAATACGTAGGACACTGTCTTGTGTGTTTGGCTCATAAAAAGGTGCCCAAGGCCCCTTCGCAGCCAATTCAATCCTGGACAAAGCCAGACATACCCTTCTCCACACTTCACACCGATGTTCTTGGACCATTACCGGAATCTCAAGGCTTCAAATATATTTTAATTGCTATAGATTCGTTTTCAAAATTTTGTTTATTGTACTCCATATACAGACAAGACTCCAATGAACTGAAGCGCGTATTCTCAAATGTTGTTTCACTGTTCGGATCACCAGCAATGATTGTGTGTGATCGTGGCCGGATGTTCGAGAGTACAACGTTCCAGAGCTGGGTTAATGAACTAGGCAGCTCCATCCACTACATCACACTGGGTATGCATCACGAGAATGGACAAGTGGAGAGGTACTGCCGAACCGTGCTAAATATGCTACGAGTTGAGGTTGGTAAAAAGGGCTCCCAATGGTCGGAGGTGTTGTGGAAGGTGCAACTTACTCTCAATATTACCAAGCACACAACAACACAGACATCACCCCTGCAATTTCTTGTCGGTATTAATGCAGCAACTCCAGTCATCAGGTCCTTGCTGAGAGATGTCGCACTGGAAGGCTCGAACCCTAATCGAGAGACAATTATGACTCTTAGGCGTCAGCGTGCTAATGAGCTTCTTTCAGCTAACCAACATCGCCAGGATGCATACGTGAACGAAGACCGGCGGTCACCAAGACTGTTTGGTGTGGGCGACTTTGTTTTCGTGTCTAAGGCATCACAGAGCACCGGAAAGCTGGACTCTGGTATGCGCGGCCCGTACAAAGTCATAAACGCGCTGCCACACCACCGCTACGAGCTCGAACTACTGGCTGGGTCGTATGGCAAGAAGACCCAAGCTGCAGCCGAGAATATGGTTCTGTGGCGCGGGGAGTGGACGCCGGATGCCTGCTCAGCTTTCTTTGAAGGTGGTGAGTGGTGGTGTTGGACATGGATGCAACTGTTTAGGCCTCTCCATGTGTTTGTAAGGAAGGCATGCAACTGTTTAGGCCTCTGCCTTGATACTTGAAGGCTAGTAACCCTAGTGCTTCTCTGTTTTTTTTTTTAATTACCTTGCGAATCCATGGACGCAACTGGTTAGGCCTCTCCATGAGTTCGTAGGGAGGGCTGTTTAGGCCTCTGCCGCATAAGTAGTGTGAAATATTTCACATTGCTCTAACTTATTTGAGCCTATAAATGATGGAAGTCCGGAATTCCATAATTTGAGGTGACATTGTTCAATTATTTATTTGCCTTTACTTATTTATTTGAAGCATTTAATGTTTTAAACGTAACAGAACATTTCATTTATGCTAATTGTTTGATCTAAGTAGATGGTGATAAGAGTGCACGCTTATTGTCATTGCTTAGAGTTAATGCAGTCACTTTAATACAGCTTTGCTTATCGCTTCAGATATTTTTTTTTTTTTTTTTTTCGTAATTCCAACGTGGGATTTGGTTTCAGATAATGACGATGAGCAGCTCGCAGATGATGCGGAATCAGCGGGTAACGAGAGAAAAGCGGAGGAGCAAGCACAGATTGCGGTCGAGGACGACCCGTCGTCAGGAACGGCCGTGTTAGTGGATTCCCCCTCTGCGGAACCCGGTCCGAGCGGTCGCCGATAAAAACCGATGACACCCGAGGCTCGGGCTCACTTCTCATTCGGCGCTAGGGTGCGACGGACGCATTACATATCAAGATATATTTTTTTTTTGTTAGTACACGGGTAGCTCTTATTTTTCAGTTTGTATAATTTCGTATTCTAAATTTCGTTACTTTTCAGATCCATATTATTTTCATAAGTTTTTTTTGATTGTTAGATTTTGCACGTTTGTAATATTGAATTATTTAAAGTAAAAGTATTTAAGGTTACCACGTGTTATTTTTTTTTAAAAACTTAATTTCACTACTGGTTCATAAGATTTGTATATTTAAAATTATACATTGTACAAATTCAAAGGGAGTTTTCTTTGTCTCATGCTCACCGGTCTATAACATCTAGCTGTGCCCTTCAGGTAAACACCACTTTATAAATTTCTGAAACTATATCAGTATTTTCATAACACCTTTCATTTTACCTACCTTTTGTAACGAAGCATTTCGGACCAACGAGCCTTGTAGCGATATCTTGTGGTTTCTGACGATATAACGTTGTTTTTATATTTTACCCGCAGGAAATCACAGATGGCGCTGCAGGGTTATCGATGGGCCCGAATATTTTTAATTATTTTATTTTCTTCAAAATTTGGTATATTAAAATTATCTGCAACATTTATTTTTGATATATTATAATTATATTGTTTAGATTTTGGGATCAAACAAGTCGATCGATTGTTGTCGTTGATTCGGCGAATTTATGGTTTGGTAGATTTTTTCTAGTTTGGCAACTTTGTTCGTGGTTCTTGTGTCAGACTGACAGCTGGCTGAGCTGAGAGAGGTTATGGAAAGTGGGGACGTCGCGAGAGCGCCGGAGACTCCACTGCCGTAACAATAATGTGGGCAAATTAAAAGCCACGATTTATCGGCGACATCAAGAGCCGATGTCTCGATTTAAATAAACAACTTAACCGAGATGGTGAGTCCTCGCAATTCTTCGTGCATATTTTTGCACCCACTTTGTGATAACCTCGAGGTCCTTGTTTTCAGCAACATCACTGAAATCCCATCGCCGAAGGTCCAGTGGGTGGGTTTAGGTTTCATCCGAGCGATGCCCAACTATCCCGGATGAACCTGTAAGTTATTTTCTTTGTTTTACACTCGTGAGTTGCATTGCCACGCTGTCAGCCGAACCACATGCTAATCATTGCCATTCCTTGTTGCAGATGGGGTTTTGTTTTTCTTTAAGTTTTTAAAGTTTTAATCGTTTTTAAAAGTTTTCTTTAAAGTTTTAACGTTTTAATTTTCTAACGTTTTGCAAGTTTTAATCTAAGAAGAAGTTTATGATTGGATCAGACTATTTCAACAAATTTTGTGAATGAAGATTGCTACTGTTTTCTTCTGCGTTTGCAAGTTATTTCAAGCTTCATTTCGGCGGAGCTTGCCTTGGTTGTTTGCACGTCGAAGCTTTCCTTTGTGCGGCGCGCATGTGGATGTGCCGCGCCTCTCCTTTTGTCAACACACCGGATAAGGCCCGGTGAAGGTCTGCGAGGTTGACCGGTGGACGTGCAGCCCGCCAGCTGCGTAACAGTTGGCCCGCTGCGCCGCCATCGTCCAGCACGCCCTGGCCTGAGCCGGCCTCAACTCATCACCTGTACGGTATTCCGGAACGCCTCAGGTAGGCCTGATAGTCGGAGGTCCTCGAGTAAGTGAGGTGCCTACAGGTGTACGGACAGTGTTTTTAAACAGAGTGATATCCCATGGTTGTAACGGAGTGACAATTAACCTGACGGACCAAAGCGCGACCTGTCTCCCTCCATAGGGTTTTTACCTACCTATGGATAATAAAATCTGTATATTTTAAAATATGCATTGTACAAATTCAAGGGAGTTTTCTTTGTCTCATGCTCACCGGTGTATAACATCTAGCTGTGCCCTTCAGGTAAACACCACTTTATAAATTTTCTGAAACATATCAGTATATTTTAACACCATTTCCTATTTACCTACCTTGTCTATAAGGTAAGCAAAAAATCTTTTGTTTCACTTTCCTAAAAGGTAGCAGCAAAAAATCTTTTGTTTCAATGTGACGGAGAAGAAGTCTCTCAAACACCTTGCTGATGTTCGATATCAAGGTGATTGGTCGATAGCTCTCAGGCTTTAGGATATTCTTCCTGGGCTTGGGGAGCATAATGACTCGCCCAAGCTTCCAGCAGTCCGGAAAGTGACCCGTCCGTGTGATGCCATTATAAATGCGCGTCACCGCTGTGACTGAGCGCGGGGGTAGGTGACGCAACATTTCGTTCGTAATGCCATCTGGACCGGGAGCTTTCCGGAGCAGAGTCCGCCTTAGCGCCCGGAGCACCTGTCCGGGCGTGAAGACGACGGGGTCCTCATCAGGGGCTATCGGACGACCGAAATAGCCCGCTAGATTTCGGGAGACTTCTTCTTCGTCGTGGTCGGCGCCTGGGTTCGGCCTGAATTGGCTCTCCAGACACTCGGCGAAGATCTCGGCTCGATCCTCAGCTCTAAAACGGGGAGTCCCGTCCTGAGCGAGGAGAGGTCACACTAGTGTCGGCTTCCCGGAGAGCTGTCGACACAGTCTGTGGATGCCGGTCCAATCCTCGCCGGCTGAATCGATGGTAAATTGCCAAGAGTCGGCGGAGGCACCATCGAGCGCGGCCGAGATCTTCTCGGCCAGCGCGTTCAGCCGGGACTTCATGGTGGGGCAACGCGTGGTATTCCACTGCTTACGGAGTCGCCTCTTTTCCGCGAGCATGTCTGTGATATGCTTCGGCGTGGGAGGAGCGGCCCCCGGTTTGGGGGCTTCGAGCGCGGCATGCTGCAATGCCCGCTGGACTGTAGAGGCGAACTCAGTTGCCAACTCGTCGACATCCGTGGGCGTCGAGACTGGTCGCATGGGAGTATTCTCTACCATGTATTGGCCGAATTTATCCCAGGAGTACTTCCGCCGCGGCGGCAGCAGCCTCGTCCTGGTGGGATGGTCTGTGATAACCATCAAGACGGGTTGATGGTCGGAGCCTGTGTGATAGTCTAGTGTCTCGACGGTGGGATCGGGCCGGAGCCCCTTGGCCACCGCGAGGTCTATCACATCTGGGAGATGAGCGAGGTTGTGCGGGTAGTGGGTCGGGGTCTCCGGTCCCAGAACCACATACCCGCCCCCGTGGGCGTCATCTTTTTTTTTTTTTTTTTTTTTATTGTTAAATTGGTAAGTACAATTTTATTTCTTACAATATTAACCCGCCAAACTGTTACGTTTGATGGCGAGATGCGCTTATCTAATAAACATAAATTTCTACTCACCTAGATAAATAATAAAATAGAAAAACCATAACAATCAAGGTAACTTACAGTATATAAGGTCCAAGAAACCCATCGCTCAGCTTAGATGCCATTCCACATAGTTCGAACATAACCCAACAAGAACGTTAGGTACTAAATTAGAGAAGTTCTCCGCTAAGCAGTGTGTCCCTTAGCCTTGACTTTAACATTCCTACACTTAATTTAGGATCCTCTCTTAACAATTTTTTTTAATCGAATAGACGCCGTCCATTTGGACAGGTCTTCGTGGAATTCCAACCAATGTGCTTGCAGTTCCAGTCGCCGGCCGCGATCGTTGGCCCCGGGCTGTCCAGAAGTCTCTGGATGTCCGCGAGGACAAGGGGCGTAGCCGGCGGCTTGTAAACCGCAAACACACGTGTTGGGACGTCTCCGAGCGCGATCTCAACTCCCAGGGCGTAGATCGACTGAAGACTAGCATCAGATGGCAGAACCTGGTGCACCAGTCTTCTTCTCACCAAGACGGCTAGACCTCGAAAGGCGTGACCGAGGTCACTGAGCTCGTCCTTCCGGTATACGAAGAAGTTGGGGATCTTTAGCCGATCCGCGCCAATCACTTTAGTCTCTGAGATCAGGGCGACATCAACGTTCTGTTCCCTCAGGAGAACGCGAAGAAGACCTATCTTTTTAGACAGGCCTTCGGCGTTCCAATGAAGGACTCTTAGCTGCGTGAATGTTACGCAGCTAAGAGTCTATTCATCCCGTCCAAAAGCACTGGGACAGGATCGAGATCCTGCTCCAGAGCCTTCAGGACGTCCTGGAACACCCCCATGGCGACCAACAGCACTGCCCTCTTGGAAGTGGCTGGGGCGCCGGTGCTGGCCGACTTCCCCTTCCCCTGGCTTGGGGCGGGGGGCCGGACGGCGGGGGCTTTGGGAGGAGCAGACGTTGATACCGCCGGCTCCTTAGGCTGCTGTCGCGGCGGGATTTGGGGCAAGGAAGGACCTTTACCTCGTCTTCCGCGCCCTCCTCTGCGCCGCTTCGCAGGCACGCTCTTTGGGCCATTGGCCACCGCCATGTGCGACCCTTGGGCGTTCTTCTCACCCGTGGGCGCGACCAAGACTTTCTTGGTCGTCGGCCCTGAGGAGGTGCGGGCTGTGGTACCGGCCTTCTTATTGCGCGCCTCGCGCAAGAAGACCGGGCAGGCCACATGGTTGGCCGGATGTGGCCCCCCGCAGTTGGCGCATGTCGCCGGCTGTTCTCTGGGTCGAGGGCACTCCTTTGCCGGGTGCTCCTCCCCGCACCGCACACACGCAAGTTTGCGGTGGCACTTGTGCGAGGAGTGACGGAACAGCTGGCACCGGTGACATTGCGCCGGTCCTTTCTTGCCCCGTCAGGCCTCAGTCTTCACCCTGCGCATATAGAGGAGCTCCGTCACTCCATATATGCTCGGGATGGTTGCAGCATTGCGCTCGAGCTGGGCGTAGTAAATACACCCCGGTTGTCCGAAACGCGCCTGGATGGCGCGCACGAACTCGGGGGTGTACCCCAATCGGCGCAATTCAGCCTCAATGAGGGCCGGGTCGGTATCGACCGGCAGCCCTCGGATGGCAACCTTGAGGCTGCGCTCCGCTGGGAGAGAATAGGAGAACCACGACAATGTGGTCTCCTTCTCCAGGTCCATCAAATAACTTTAGATGGCCCGGTATTCTTCTCCCGTGCGCGGGAGGAAACGCACCCCCCGCCCGTATGGACGGGCGTTTGGGGGGTGACCGAGCTTCTCCCGGAGGACACGAAAGTGTCGGGCCCAGTCCGGGAGTGCCTCCACCACCAGTGGAGGGTAGCGCTCGCGCTTCGGCGGAGCGGGCTTGGCCTGGCGCGGGGACGGTATTGTCCGTGAAGTCGTCGCCCGCGGGGGCGAGGGGCGCGTCGAAGTACGTCTCCCCCGCCCGCGGCGTGGAGGGGGGGGGAGGCACGCACCTGCGGGAGACCCTGGCGTCACTGCGCCAACCCGCGCGTGACGCAGTGCGTCCCTCTCGCGCGAGCCGCTCCCCGGCCCGCTCGACGTCCCCGCCGCCGGCCAAGGTGCTCGCCGCCCAGTCCCAGTCCCCGTCTTCGGGAGAGGGCAGGCATGCACTTCGACTGCCGGTGCGCGGAGCCCTATCTCCCCCCCCCCGTTCCGAGGAGGGTTGAGACAGGTCGCGCCCACGCCGGCGCCACGCCAGTCGCCGGAGGCGATGGATACGCAGCCCTCGTACGCGGCTGTGGCCTCGACACTTCCCGCGACTTCTCCACGGCTAATACCGCAGCGGGACGTACATTCCCCGCTCCAGGCCAAGCCCGCGTCGCAGCCCACTCCGCCGAAGCGAGAGCGTTACCCCTGTGATTGGTGGTAGGGGTACTCCCGGACTGGGCTCGGCATTTCCGAGCCCTCCGGGAGAAGCTCGGACACCCCCCTAACGCCCGTCCATACGGGCGGGGGGTGCGCTTTATCCCGCGCACAGGGGAGGAATCAGAATCAGAATCATTTATTCAACGTAGGTAATTATCATGGATAAACTTGTTGAAGGTCAATGTAACATTTTTGAATTTACGTCATTTCGCAAGGTGTTATGGCTGAGGAGAAGAAATGACAAGAAACTGCAACAGCAACACATCTTTTAAATCAATGAGGGTACATTACAAGTTATTTAATAACTAGAGGAACACATTCAATACCAGACATTTTTATCATTTAGGTAATCATTAATCTTATAATAGGCTTTTTTACATAAAGTAAGCTTCACGTGAACTTTAAATTTATTCTCTGACAAATTTAAAATATTATCTGGTATTTTATTGTAAAAACGTATACATAACCCCAAAAAAGATGAATTTAATTTACTTAATCTAGAATTTTGAACAACAATTTTATTTTTATTCCTTGTATTGTAAGTATGCCTTTCACAGTTTCTCGGAAGGAGAGATACATTTTTACGCACATACATAATGTTTTCATAGATATATTGACTTGCGACCGTCAGTATATTTATTTCTTTAAACAGCTCCCTTAAAGAGTCCCGACAACGCAGATTATAAATAGCGCGAACTGCCCTTTTTTGAATAATGAAAATAGTTTCTACATCAGCGGCTCGACCCCACAATAAAATACCGTAAGACATTATGCTGTGGAAGTAGCTGAAGTAGACAAGTCTAGCAGTGGGTACATCTGTGAGTTGTCGGATTCTTCTGACGGCATATGCTGCTGAACTTAGCTTGCCCGCTAGTGATACAATATGTGGGCCCCATTGAAGTTTTGAATCTACAGTAATTCCTAAGAAAACGGTGTGTTCAACAAAATCTAGTTTCTCGTCGTTAATTTTAATTTTAATAAAAAAGAGTTTATTTCGGACA
Source organism: Pectinophora gossypiella (assembly GCF_024362695.1). NCBI lineage: Eukaryota > Metazoa > Arthropoda > Insecta > Lepidoptera > Gelechiidae > Pectinophora > Pectinophora gossypiella. The sequence continues at coordinate 79,355 of NW_026063259.1, read as the reverse complement.
TGTTCCATAGTGGTTAGTAACAAGCAATAAACAACTTAATCTAGTGTTAGTAATAGAACGATAAAAATAAAATAACATTTACACACGACACGGCTCGACAATTATAAACAACAAGAAAACGTACACATTAACACAACACATTACTAATAAGCAGGTTCCCACCGCCTGGTCACCGGTATCTGCAAGTCCACTTCAGTATGTAAGCGCATCCAGTGGCCCAGCAGTGGGGAGTCCCACCTATCAGTCAACACGCTCAGAATGCCGTTTGAGCTGGAACGTAAGCGCCTCAATAGCGATGCACACCTCTTCCTAATAATTGCAAAGAAACAATCTGTATTGTGATCGGCAAACATTTTTGACGCACTGCAAAAACGCGGCAGCCCAAACAGCACCCTGAACGCGTTATTGTATTGAACTCTCAAGGCGCTGTATGAACTCCGCGTATATTCAGTCCACAGACTGCACGTGTAGAAGGACTGGCAGTACGCTTTAAAAAGCGTCACCTTAACCTGTTTAGTACAACGTGCAAATGTTATTATTTACTTTCTTTACGTTTGGTAGAACAAATTTAATACACTTCGTTTTCTTAGCATTTAGAACTAGGTTATTTACTGTAAACCAGCTTAGAACCTGCGACACAGCGCTGTTGTACAGGACCATTCAGTCCTACCTGATGGCCCTGGAAAAGGAGACCACGATATCGTGGTTCTCCTACTCCCTTCCGGCGGAGCGCAACCTCAAGGTTGCCATCCGAAGGCTGCCGGTTGACACCGACCCAGCTCTCATTGAGGCCGAGTTACGCCGACTGGGGTACACCCCTGAGTTCGTGCGCGCCATCCAGGCGCGTTTCAGACGACCCGGGTGTATTTACCATGCCCAGCTCGAGCGTAACGCTGCGACCATCCCGGGCATTTATGGAGTCACGGAACTCCTTAACATGCCCGGGGTGAAGATAGAGGCCTGGCGGGGCAAAAAGGGACCGGCGCAGTGCCACCGGTGCCAGCAGTTCCGCCACTCCTCGCACAAGTGCCACCGCAAGATTGCGTGTGTGCGGTGTGGGGAGGAACACGCGGCCAGGGACTGCCCCAGACCTAGGGAGCAACCGGCGACCTGCGCCAACTGTGGTGGGCCACATCCCGCCTACCATGTGGCCTGCCCGGCCTTCGTGCGCGAGGCGCGCAACAAGAAGGCCGGAACCACAGCCCGCACCTCCTTCCTCCAAGAAGGTCTTGGTCGCGCCCACAGGCGAGTCGAACGCCCAGGGGTCGCTCATGGCGGCGGCCAACGGCCCGAAGAGTGGCCCTACGAAACGGCGTAAGAGGAGGCGCGGCAGGGAAGGAAAAGGTCCCTTCTTGCCCCAAATCCCGCCGCGACAGCAGCCTAAGGAGCCGGCGACATCGTCTGCTCCTAAGACAACCCCCTCCATCCGACCCCCCGCCCCAAGCCAGGGGAAGGGGAAGTCGGCCGGAACTGGCGATCCAGCCGCCGCCAAGAAGGCGGCACTACTGGTCGCCATGGGGGTACTCCAAGATGTCCTGAAGGCACTGGAGCAGGATCTCGATCCTGTTACAGTGCTTTTGGACGGGATGAAGAGGGTGTTAACGGCATAAAATTTATGTCGTTAAGAATCCTCCATTGTGTAAGGATGGACGATCGGGAGAGCAAAAGAAACAAGTGTTCGGGACTACATCTGATTTATTACTACTCCAAAATGGGTACACAGTATTCATACATAATCAGTACATAATCTACTCCACACTATACGACCCACCGAATATTAAAAAAAAAAAAAAGGTTACAATTAAGTTTTTTTTTTTTTTCTAAGTATAACCTAATATTCTTAACTAAAATACATTTTTGTTCTGTTTTTATGAACAGTTTTTTCCCTATTAGACTTATCTAAAATTATAACATTTGTTCCACAATCTTTAACTACTTTAAATGGTCCAATATAAATTGAATCTAACTTACTGGTACAAGCTTCATTTTTCAATAACAAAGAGTCTCCTGGCTTATATGTAATAGGATAGGATTAATATAATTATCATAACGCTCTTTTCTTAAATGTTTACTTAACTCTAGATTTTTCTTTGCATCATATTGCGACACTTGCAACTTATACTTCAATTGCAATGGGTAATCTAATGCATTGTATAATGGATCAATAGTATTTGATAGGTTACTTGGTATGGTACACTGTTTACCAAATACCAACTCATAAGGCGTGTATTTGGTTTCAGTATGAACAGTTGTGTTATAAGAGAAGCACCAAAAAGGTATCCACGTGCTCCAACTAGTTGGTTGGTTTTGTGTTTGCATTCTTAGAAACGCAACCAGATGTTTGTGACTGTTCTCTAATGCGCCGATTGTTTGGTGGTGATAGGCTGTGGATGTTAAATGGTTAATGTTCAAAATGTTACATACCTGTTGCATGGTTTTTGAGACGAATTCCTTTCCTCTGTCTGACACAAGGTCGTGTGGGATGCCGTAGCGTAAAATAAAATTATTGACAAATGCCGAAGCTACAGTCTCTGTATCCTTCGATGGTAGTGGATACGCTTCGACGTATTTGGTTAGGTCGCATTGCAAAGTTAAAATATATTGATTATTACTATTATCCCTAACTAACGGACCCACTAAATCTATATACATACGTTCAAATGCTGAGTTACCACAGTTGGTGATGACCATTGGCTCTTTGACGTACTTACTATATTTATGTCGTTGACATTGGTCGCATTTTTTCACATAATTTGTGACGTCCTTTTCAAGTCCTGGCCAGAAGTAGTACTTACGTATATTGCACAACATGCGTCGGATGCCGGCGTGTCCGCTTGTTGGCAGCATATGGAAGTCATTCAATATAATACGTTGCATATCTTTATCTGTAATTTTCCTTACCCCTTTTACAATACATAGTCGTGGACCGGTCCATGTATCCATACTTGTAATCATTTGAGCTAGCTTTTTTATTACTCTGTCGTTCTCTTCATTTTTGAGAACGTACATACAGGGGATTTTTATTTTTTGACATAACAAAGTTAATTCCCTCACGAAGACATCTCGTGTACACCGTGATGGGGTAATTAATTTTGTGCATATAATTGACTTATCAGGTATATATCCTAAATGTTCCGTTCTTTCCGTCATTTCATTCTCACTCTTCTTCCATTCGCTTTCTTTCATGAAAACTAACTCAGTATAATCCTGCGGCAGTTTAGGCATTTCTACAACTCTTGGGTGATCAGTCCAATTGTTGGTTGTGACCTTGACTGGCGGGGGATTATAACTACCATCCATCATCTTCTTCCGTTGTGCCCTAGTTAATACTGACACTATATGCTCATTCATGTTCTTTAAATCATCGCTTGTAATACGTATACGGGACATAGCGTCAGCAGTCACATTCTCGCTTCCTTTCACGTAATGTATTTCAAAATCGTATTCCTCTAATAGTAATCTGAATTTTGTTAAGCGACTAGAAGGATTCGACATGTTAAATAAATAAACAAGGGGTCTATGATCAGTTTCAATTTTAAACTTTCTTCCGAATAGATATGGTCTGAAATATTTAATTGACCACACGATTGACAACAATTCTTTTTCTATGGTCGGATAATTTTTCTCTGCTTTATTTAGCGTTCGACTTGCGTACGCGACTGGCCTGTGATCTTGGTTACATAGCACGGACCCAATTGCAAAGCCCGATGCATCAGTCTTTAATATGAATGTATTGTCACTGTCCAATTTTGGATACTGAAGTACTGGCGGGGACGCAAGTGCATGTTTGATTTTAAGGAATGAATTTTCGCATGCTGTATTCCATTCAAATACTGTATTTTTTCTGCATAAATTATTTAAGGGAATCGTTATTTCGGCAAAGTGGGGAATAAATTTTCTATAATAATTAGCAAAAGCTACAAATCTTTTAACATCATCGGAATTTTCGGGAACGGGGTACTTTTCCAAAGCAATTATTTTATTCGGATCAGGTTTCACACCTTTCGAAGAAACCACATGACCCAAATAAAGTAACTCTTTTTTCAAAAACTCGCATTTAGATGGGTTCAATTTTAAGTTCACTTTCCTTAAACGTGAAAATACATCCATAAGATTTTTGTTATGTTGTTGAAGATTCCTTCCGTAGCAAATCAAATCATCTAAATAAACAAAGACTTTATCGTAATTTAATCCGGCCATAGCAACTGTCATCGCTCGCGAAAAAGCGTTGGGGCTAGTTTTTAACCCCATAGGTAGTCGTTTCATTTGATACTGTCCTGAAGGAGTTGTAAATGCGGTGCATTTCCTACTTTCTTCGTTCAATTGTAACTGATAATAAGCCTGGTGTAAATCTAAATGAGTAAAATACATAGCGCCATAAAGAGAATCCAAAATATCCGTTATATTAGGTAAAGGAAACTTATCGTCAACTATTCTTTCGTTAAGTTTCCGAAAATCTATTACTAAACGCCATCTTTTGTTGATACCCTTGTGTATTTTTTTTGGAACTAAAAGCAATGGACTTGACCATTCATTTCTAGTGGGTTCAATGACGTCATCATTAAGCATTTTAGTCACTTGTTTTTCTAACTCGTCTCTCTGTGAGAATGGTAATCGATACTGCTTAACGTATACAGGGTCTGAATCTGGTTTTATTTGAATGTTTTGTTCGTACAAGTTAGCAGTAGTCAATTTATCGCCAGAAATATAAAATATATCTGAATATTTAGCGCAAATATTTTGGATCCCGTTTCGCTCCTCGTCATTTAAATGTTTTAAATCTAACTCCGATAAGACTTTCTTTACTCTATCAACATCTATGTAATTGGTATCAAATTTACAAATGTCGTAATCTGATAATCGCTCACATTCTGGATTAAAATAAGTTAAGTTTACTTCATCTTCTCGTGTATTTAAAATTTGTATAGCAATTTTATTATTTATTGGTGTTGCTATAGAGCATGCTAAGAAAACTCCATCGCACAACTCTTTTGGTACTACGACACATGTCTCATTCACACTCGTATCGATGTGAAATATTTTTTCGCATCGAGGTGGTATCGATAAATAGTTAGTTAAACAGAATCGACCTAATTTTAATGGGATATTAATTTTGTATTCATCAGACAGAGAGACCGTGTTATTCTCATAATTAATTTGACAGTTATATTTCCTAAGGAAATCTTGCCCTAAAATCCCGGCGTTTTCGCATGATAAGCCTTTTAATACGTGGAACTTATGACTCAGTGATAGGCCATTTATTTCAAAGTCTATGTAAACAAAACCTTCCGTTTGTAACTTTCCACCTATACCGTTGATATTAATTATCTCCCTATGAATATATAGATTCCACTGTTGGACAATATCATATTTTATAACACATAAAGATGCGCCTGTGTCAATCAACCAATCATATTTTTTGTCATATATGTTGAGCTCTATCGAATTATCATAATTACAAGAAAATACCCTATTAACCTCGAAAAAAAATTAATAGTGTTACCAGTGTCTGAAGTTTCTTCTGCGCTTTCTGGGTTGTTCACGTTGTTGTCACCACTGCTTCCCTCAAGAAAATATGCATGGTTGGAGTTGTTGTAATTACCTCTACCTCTGTAGTTATTATAACCGCGTGCAGGGCGGCCGTATCCATAGCCTCGCGCTCTAGGCGGCTGGCCACCACGTGTCTGATTCTGGTTTCCGTTATGCTGACCATTTCCCCTATATCTCTGACCTTGATTATTTCTCCTGACAAACCTACCTCCACGTCTATTGAAATATACATTACCGTCCGTTTCAGGGCGAATCATCGACATTTCTTCGTCCTTTGCTGCTCTGATGACATCCTTAAGTGAAGAATAGTCACGTGCAGCTAAAATAATACTTAAATTGCGATTTCGCAACCCGTCTGTGAATCGTTTGATGGCGAGTTTTTCATTAATGGGCTTTAGGATTTTATACGCCTCATCATTACCATCAGCTTGCGAAACCGTCAATCTAACAAACAAATCTTCGACTAGCTTACCGTAATCCTCGAGCGTTGCGCTGCTCTGCGTAGCGCGTAGTAGTTCATTTTGTAGCGCTGTGCTTGAATGTTTTGTTAGTAAATGATTTCTCATATCTGCAAGTAAAGCGTCAATGGATACGTAAGCAGGCGATAGTCTCAACTTTGCGCTTTGTGTAAGGCGCGTTTTCAAAACAAAATTAATCAACAGATTATGCTCTTTTTGGTCTATCATGGAACTGTACAAATCAATGGAATCTATCAACTGCTTCGTAGCCTCCTCATCACCATTCAATTGGGGCAACAGAGAAACAGCCGTTTTTAAACTAAATTTCTCCATGATGTTTTCAATATCTTCTTGGCTACCTTCTTTTATAACACTACTGTCTTGCGAACCTGAACAAAAAGTTGTTATAGACAAATACACTTTTCTTATGTTACTACTAATCTCTCTGATTGTTTCTATATCAGATTCACTTAAAGTTCCTGCATGTACTGCTTGATGTGCAGTTTTTACTAAGGTGTTAAATTCCTCATAGAAAGTATTAGCTTCTTTTAATTTATATTGAAAATATTCTACCGTTCGTCTTGCTAATGGCAATTTTTTCAAATTTGTGTCAAGTTTAGTTAATTCTTGCAAAATACTTTCTAGAGAATTTATCATTACTAACTAATATTATTAACTATATACGATTATATTTTTATATTTTAGGTATATGTGTCACTTACGCATCTTTTGTATATATTTTTACGTTACGTGACTCACTAAATAATCACATAAACACTCACTTGAATAGATTACACTGACGTCGTGGATCATAGAAAGTGTAGAGTACACGTCGTTTCTTTTTGATCTCAAATGGTGCACTTCGGCCTCGATGGTTCTAGTCTAACGCCCATGTCGCGATCTGGTTCTCGTCCATACTCACGTCGTCCAAAAGATCTACGGAAAATTGCTCTTCCAGCCTCAAAATCTCTTCTGATCTCAGTCCGCATCCATCTCGTATGACAAATCTTATAGAGATACGTAACTCCGGCTATAAAAATTATGGCCAATATAATCACGATGACCATCAGCAGTAGGTTGTTGTGCTCCACATGTTCACTTAGCTGTTTCACCGACGCAGTATTAGAACCCGCGGCGTTTTGTGTGAGGAAAACTTCCTCTTTTTCTAGTTTAGCTTGGCACATTTTGAATGTTTTTGGATAACTTTTTCCGATAAACCAATTTCACCACCGCACGAACAAAGGCGTAGAAAGTATCTGTCTGTCATGATTGTTCCAAAGTTCATTTCCCTAATACGGAACCAGCGCGTTATCCGACACTTAGCGACAACGAACACGCGACTGGCAGGGTCGCCATGTAAGGATGGACGATCGGAAGAGCAAAAGAAACAAGTGTTCGGGACTACATCTGATTTATTACTACTCCAAAATGGGTACACAGTATTCATACATAATCAGTACATAATCTACTCCACACTATAATTGGAACGCCGAAGGCCTGTCTAGAAAGATAGGTCTTCTACGTGTTCTCTTGAGGGAGCAGAACATTGATGTCGCCCAGATCTCAGAGACCAAGCTGAGAGGCGCAGACCGACTGAAGATCCCCAACTTCTTCGTATACCGGAAGGACGAGCTCAGTGACCTCGGTCATGCCTTTCGAGGCCTAGCCGTCTTGGTGAGAAGAAGATTGGTGCACCAGGTTCTGCCATCTGATGCTAGTCTTCAGTCGATCTACGCCCTGGGAGTTCAGATCGCGCTCGGAGACGTCCCAACACGTGTGTTTGCGGTTTACAAGCCGCCGGCTACGCCCCTTGTCCTCGCGGACATCCAGAAACTTCTGGACAGCCCGGGGCCAACGATCGCGGCCGGTGACTGGAACTGCAAGCACGTTGGTTGGAATCCCACGTGGACCTGTCCAAATGGACGACGTCTGTTCGATGACGCCAACGGGGGCGGGTATGTGGTTCTGGGGCCGGAGACCCCGACCCACTACCCGCACAACCCCGCTCATCTCCCAGACGTGATAGACCTCGCGGTGGTCAAGGGGCTCCGGCCCGATCCCACCGTTGAGACGTTAGACTATCACACAGGCTCCGACCATCAACCAGTCCTGATGGTCATTACAAACCATCCTACCAGGACGAGGCTGCTGCCGCCGCGGCGGAAGTACTCCTGGGATAAATTCGGTCAGTACATGGTAGAGAACACTCCCATGCGACCAGTCTCGACCCCCACGGATGTCGACGAGTTGGCAACCGAGTTCGCCTCTACAGTCCAGCGGGCACTGCAACAATACAATACAATACAAAAACTCTTTATTGCACTTGAATCACATTAAAAATACATGAGTATTATAATTAAATTGGTAGTACAACAGGCGGCCTTATTGCTAAGGTAGCAATCTCTTCCAGGCAACCGCAACATGCCGCGCTCGAAGCTCCCAAACCGGGAGCCGCTCCTCCCACGCCGAAGCATATTGCGAATATGCTCGCGGAAAAGAGGCGACTCCGCAAGCATAACCCACCACCTTCCCATGGTCCTACCAACCTTTCGGTCATACGGACTGAGGACCGAATCATGGGCGATGCGAGTGGTACTTGCTCGGGGCTCTTTCCCACCCGCACTTCTTGACACCCTACAAATTTTAGTCCTGTCCCCTGGACTTTCCCTTCTCCCCTTTCTGGGGCGGGACACCACGCCACGGCTTCGTCGCCGACCTTTTGCCTCTCCCTGTCTATGCCTCCTCCAGCAATCTCCTCTGACGGTACCAAGTGTGCGCGAATTCCCGGAATCGTGCGAAGTTCACCTCGGAAGATACCAGTTGCGCGAAATAGACCGGTCCTGCTTCCGTCCTCTCCAGGTGGTCAAACAAAGTGCCCCGTTCTGAATCGTACAAACGACAATCCCACAAAACGTGATCCCGGTACTCCTCAGCCTCCCCGCACGGACACACCCCGTCCTCGGCCAGCCCCAGATCCCTTAGCCGGCCCCTGAACGTGCCGTGGCCCGTCAGGAGTTGCGACGTCTGGTGATCCGGTTCGACCCAGGACGCCCGGAGCCCTGCTGCTATACCCTTGACATTTTGCCAAAGCATCGAGCCGCCCTATCCCCGATGTCCTGCGCATGCTCCGCGAACGACTGCTGTTCGTCCAGTACCACTCCCAGTAGCTTCACTGTAGACACGGTCCTGATCGATTCGCCGCCCATGCGTATGAGCGGCGGCCGCTTCAGCTTGCCTTTCAAGGTAATAGATTGCGTCTTCGCGGGCGAGAACGACAATCTATTCCTCTGGCCCCACTCCAGCGCGAGCTGTAGTGTAGCCTTCACGTTGCGCTCCACGGTCGCCCGCGAGTCGCCCTCGACCAGGATCGTGACGTCATCCGCGTATGCCACCAGGCTGACCCCCGCGGGCACAGGAAGACGCAGCAAGTCGTCGAGGAGCACATTCCACAACGTGGGACCCAGGACAGACCCCTGGGGACACCCCATCGTCGATCCCTTCCACTCGACACATCCACCCGCAAATAGTCCGACCCGCTTGTTGGTGAAGTAGGAGGTGAGCAGCCGATACATGTTCGGCGGGCATCCCCCCTGTTTAAACTTCACCAAGACCATTGGCCACCAGGCGTTGTCGAACGCCCCGGCAATGTCCAACATTATCCCTTGCACATACTTGCACTCTGACCCTTTCACCGTCATAAGGACGCTATCCAGCGCAGACACAGTCGACCTACCTCTCACAAAGCCGTGTTGCCCCGGTGATATGCGGCTGTAGAGACCCGGTGTACAATCGCATATCACTCTTTCTAGGATCTTGCCCATCACTGGTAGAAGGGTCACGGGTCTGTAGGCCTTAGGGTCCCTCACGGTCTTCCCGTTTCCCTTCGGGATTACTACCAAACGACCTATCTTCCAAGAGTCTGGAAAGACACCTTCTTGAACGCATTTTACGTACAAAGCCGTCATTTCATTCGCGGTTACTTTCCAGGCGTTCTTGACAATACGGACCGTTATGCCGTCTATGCCGGGGGCTTTGTTCGGTAGCTCCCTGATGATACGATCGAGACGCTCCAGTGTCACTGTTTCCACGTCCCGACCGGGCGGCTCGCAGGCCGCCGCAGCCCTAACTTGCCTATGATACGCGGAGTCGGCCCCCGGATTGTCGTCGGGACACATTACCCTAAGCACCCCTCCCATGGCGCCCGCCGCGTCGTCGGCGAACCCCTCCGCTAGCTTCAGCCCGTTGATCACCCCCGGAGGCGGGCGCACCCTGCCGCTAGCGGCCCGGTACGCCAGCCCCCACGGATCATCGTTCCCACTTTGCGCTATGCGCAGGCAGTGGTCGGTTTCCGCTTTATGCATCGCGCCCCTGTACTTCGCCCGGGCAGCGTGGTACCGTTCTTTTGCCTCTGTTTCCGCCGGTCCGCCCGCACGCCTGGACTGCTGCCATTTGCGCCTACGCCTGTTATTCTCCCTGCGAAGACGGTCCAAGGAGTTGGACCACCACTCGTAGCCCACCGGTTGCACTCTAGGCGTTCCTAGGCACTCGGCCGCCGTACGATCCAGAACCCTACAGTACGATTCACAGGCTAGCTGCGCGGGGGCGCGGAGGTTGATGGTCTCCATCCGCATTGAGAGCGTGGTCTGGAAGCGCTCCCAGTCCACCCCGCGGTCCCGGTACCTCCTCGGCTCACTGCATGGGTCTGCGTCCTGGCACCGCGAGGCTGCGCGTGCTTCACTGTCCAGGATGCTGAGTGTGATCAGCTGGTGGTCACTGCTGCTTACCCCCTCACGCACTGTCCACTCTGCGGATTTGACCCCCCTTGTGGTTAACGTCACGTCGATGTTCGACGTGCCGTTTACGCTGGAGAATGTCGGGGGCTGGCTCTCGCGATTGACAACGAAGAGTTGACGTGAAGCGATGAAAGCCTCCATCGCCTCCCGCCTCCTCTCCGCGTCCGCGCCTCGGCCCACCAGATGTCTCCTCTCGCTGAACCAAAGGGGAGAGTGCGTGTTGCAATCAGCGCATATCAAGACTGGAGCCCCTCTCAGTCTGTCCAGTACCCGCTCCAACTGCTCCAGGTGTCCATCGATCGGCTGCGAGTACTGGAAGTAGGCGGAGACGACGTACAGGCTACGCTTCCCCCCCCCCCCCCCCCGCAAGCAGTGGAATACCACGCGTTGCCCCACCATGAAGTCCCGGCTGAATGCGCTGGCAGAGAAGATCTCGGCCGCGCTCGATAGTGCCTCCGCCGACTCTTGGCAACACACTATCGACTCAGCCGGCGAGGATTGGACCGGCATCCATAGACTGTGTCGACAGCTCTCCGGGAAGCCGACACCAGTGCGACCTCTCCTCGCTCAGGACGGGACACCCCGTTTTAGAGCTGAGGATCGAGCGGAAATCTTCGCTGAGTGTCTGGAGAGCCAATTCAGGCCGAACCCAGGCGCCGACCATGACGAAGAAGAAGTCTCCCGAAATCTAGCGGGCTATTTCGGTCAGCCGATAGCCCCTGATGAGGATCCCGTCGTCTTTACGCCCGGACAGGTGCTCCTGGCGCTAAGACGGACTCCGCTCCGGAAGGCCCCCGGCCCGGATGGCATTACCAACGAAATGCTGCGTCACCTTCCACCGCGTTCAGTCGCAGCGGTGACGCGCATTTTTAATGGCATCACACGGACGGGGCCCTTTCCGCATTGCTGAAAGTTTGGGCGAGTTATCATGCTCCCCAAGCCCGGGAAGAATATCCTGAAGCCTGAGAGCTATCGGCCAATCACCTTGCTACCGAACATCAGCAAGGTGTTTGAGAGACTTCTTCTGCGTCACATGATCCCACACATCATGCCACGCGAGGAACAATTCGGCTTTCGAGCCGAACATTCCACGACCCTTCAACTGACAAGGGTACTGCACGATATGACGGCGGCCCTCAACAAGAGGGAGACCACCGTAGCGGTATTCTTGGATATGGAGAAGGCGTTCGATCGCGTATGGCACCCGGGCTGGTATATAAGCTGTCCACGTCTACGACTCCACGGCGAGTCGTTAAGACTGTGGCCACCTTTTTAGAGAATAGGCGCTTCCAAGTCCGAAGGATCGCTGCGGGAGTTCCCCAGGGTAGCTGCCTATCTCCGGTTTGCTACGCCAGGTACACGGATGACATCCCCGTGGAGGGAGGGTCCAAGCTGACGCTTTACGCCGATGACGCTGCCTTCTTCGCGACGTCCTTGAACGCCAAGCACGCCGCGAAGAAGATGCAGCGAACCTTGGATGCCCTCCCTGCCTGGCTGGCAAAGTGGAGATTGACGGTGAACGTGGGTAAAACCCAAGCGATCACTGTGGGACGTGGTCGGCTACACCCTCCGCATCTGACGCTGCATGGTGAGGAGATCGGGTGGTCCTCGCAGGCTAAATACCTGGGTGTGACGAGGACATAGAGCGGGAACGCAGGGCATTGGCGGTGAGGGCAAATATGATTATCCGGAGGTTTGCTCATTGTACAAAGCAAGTGAAAATCACGCTCTTTAGAGCTTATTGTCAATCTTTTTATACAAGCAGCCTCTGGTGCAAGTATACCCAAAAATCGTTTAATGCCCTGCGGGTCCAATATAATAACGCCTTTAGGATGCTGCCGGGGCTGTCCCGCTACTGCAGTGCCTCAGGCATGTTCGCGGATGAGCGTGTGGACGGTTTCCCGGCGATCCTGCGCAAGCGATGGGCGTCCTTGTTGAGGCGCGTGCGCGCCAGTGGCAGCAGCATCCTGCAGGTGGTCGCCCACAGTCCAGACTGTCCGCTTGTGTGGCATCTCGTGCGCGTGGCAATAGGCGCATTATGAATCCTATTTGTTTTGTGTTTAGTTTAATTTTACTAACCTACTTTAAGTGCTACTAACACCAATGGAACTCTTTGTTTTCCGAACTAAATAAATAAATATATATATATATATATATATATAGACCGCCACCTCACCATGGCCCAGCATGCGAGGAATGTGATCGGACAGGCAGGTGCTGCCACTGCTCTGCTCCGCCCCATTCTTTGCTCGAGTCTCCCGTTGCGCATGAAGCTCGGCGTGTATAAGGCGTACATTAGGACACGGCTTACCTATGCCGCCCCCGCGTGGTACGCATTGGTCTCTGAGACCCATCGCCAAAGACTGCGGGCACAGCAGTCCAAGGCGTTGCGCACCATCGCGGACGCGCCGAGATTCGTCCGCAACGAAGTAATTCGGAGGGACCTAAAAGTCGAGACCTTGGATGAGTTTATCTCCAGGCTCTCGACTGGGATGTTCGCGCGCGCGGACGAGTCAGACTTCGTGCACCTACGAAATCTGGCTCCATACCACGCGCGCCCCCCGGTCTGGAAGCCGTATCCTCGCGAGCTGGCTGTTGTGGAGGAGCTCGACGAGGATACCTACCCAGCAACGGACTGACCCAAGCCGCCGGTTTGAGGGCAACCGTCATTGTTGACGGTTTTGACCTTGCCGGCGGACTCATCGGACTGACCTCACCGGACTGACCCCGCCGGCTCGAGCTGACCTGGAAACTTCGGGTCAAGCTCGCCGGCCACCTACTATGACGAGACATGTACCGCCTGGCTGGAGTCGCTCACTGGGCCTCCCTCAACAGGGTCTCACCCGGTGGGCTGACTCGCCGGCGGTACCACCCCGGACAAGAGATTGGGCCTTTGGAGGCGCGAAACTCGCCCGCCGTAGCCCGCCCCCGTGCCCCGCCCGTTTTAGCGGGCGGCGAGAGCTACCGCACCAAAGGGGCTAAGCCCCTCGTGCGGAGAGGTCGTGAGTTTGCTTTATTTAAATCTCTCTGTGTACTTATTTGCTGTGTATAGTTATTTGTAATATTTAGAGTCTAAACTATTTTTGTTAATTTTCATTTAGGTAATTAAATCCTCTTTTTAAAAAATCAAACCTGCTTCTGATTCCTAAAATCAGAAGTGGGATAAAGAATTCAATCCCACATATACATCTCTGACACTATCTTCTAACTCTGAAATATTTTGGTTCATTCTTGTTTGTCTTTTTTTTTTAAAAAAAAACTTAAAGTCGTTCGAAGGTAGACTTGTTTACGACGACTAGATTCTGTTTGTGACAATTTTAGGCGGAGTAATTTTGTTTAGTAGACTTGTTTACATCAACTCGTTTCCGTTTTTAACGGGTTTTACGCAAAGCTATCGTGTTTACTGTGTTTTAAGTGAGTTATAAAAATGAATAGACAAAGTCGTTCGCATTCGCGCAATCGCGATATTCGTGATAGGCGATCCCGGTACCGGGAAAGATCGCCAATTCATCCGCCGCGTTCTCGGCACTCGTGCAGTTCCACGACATCTTATTCCTCATCGTCTTCCCGGAGCTCACGTAGTCATTCGTGTGCGCGCTTGCCGCGATCTCAACGCCAAAGGAACCGACGTTCTCGGGATCGGCGTTCTCGGGGGCGGCCCTCGCGTAGCCATTCGCGCTTTCGCTCACCGCATCATAAGTGTTCACGTGGCCGACGATCGAAATCACGCGCGCGCCGTCGCGCGAGGGACGCTCACGTGTTCGCTGTTCCCGGAATGGGCGCTCACGCGGTCGCTATGACGAAAATTTGTTAGGACGTACGAATCGCCCTGTTCCTGTCTTGGACGACCACGAGCACTCGCGAACAGCGCACACGCCTCCTGTACCCCCGCTGCGGAGTAATTTCGAGTCCTGGGACGCGGTATTTTCCCGCTTAGAAGCTTTAGAGAGGCGTTCGCGTGTTCCGGCATCGGTCGAGCCCACCGTTGGGCACGGAACGGAGCAGATTGTAGAGGCCATTCAGTCATTGAAAGCTGCGGGCACTAGCAGTTATTATGTGTCTTTCGACCCCAGCATTCACAATGTCGACTCATGGTTCAGCGAGGTAGACAGGGCCAAAGTGGTCAACAAATGGGATGATCGTGAATGTCTCTCACGTATAGGCAATTAACCTTAAAGGTGACGCTAAATCATGGCTTAACGAGTGGGTGTCGAATGATCGCACATGGACTAATTTTAAAGCGGATTTTAAACCCTTGTGTGTTAAAAAAGTAGACTCCGCAGGTATATTATTTGATGTTATGTCCACCAATTCCGACAATTACCAGACTTATGCAGAGTATGCCCGTAAGTCGCTCCTACGCCTGCGTGTCGTTAGGGGCCTAAGCGATGACCTGACCACGGAGATTATATTAAGGGGTGTCACTGACCCTCAAGCTAAGGCTACCGCAATAAACGCCAACTTGAAACCCACTGACTTAGTCAATTATTTAGCTACATTTGTGAAACCTCAAAAAAATAAGTCTGCTGATGTGCGTGTAGGCCGTCAAGCTATTTTTAATAAAGATCACGGGCACATCAAGTCACAGGGTTTCAAGAAGCCGTTCATCCGAACAGTTACGGGTAAAGGGAAGTGCTACGGGTGTGGCGAACCCATAGACAAAACGCATGCCCTAAACTGACCAAACCAACGACTAGCTCGAGTAATACACAATCCGAAAATAGAACCAATCCGGGCTCGGTAACGTGTGCGTATTTATTGTAAGAAGCCGGGCCATGATATTAAGTCATGTTTTGCAAAACGGATTTGCAATTTTATATTTGTTTATGACAGCATTTAATAAATTAGTGCCAACAAGCCACTCGGCCGGTTCGGTTGTTTTCTTTACTCCGTCCCCGTCTATCTTATCATTTCTATCACCTTATCATAAGTGTAGTTTCATGCTACATTTTGGTCCTTCGAGCCAACCTGGACAAAGACATTCCCTCTGAGACCCGGTCTTACAAGCCGCGTCCCTAGGACCTACGGATATTTCACAGTGCAATTGTGAGACAGTGACATTTCACTCGGAAGCCCGGTGCGTAACAACGCGGCACGTTTCTGTGACATACATCGTACATCTGTCTGACACTTCATCAGCGACTCAATTCCGAGGATATCTACGCACGAGTTAGCATCGTTATCGATCACTAAGGATCATCATGGAGTCCCTTTTCACGCGCCAAGGCGAAATCATCAATGAATTGAAGCGAGTCAAGACAAACTTTGACAAGGACTCCGTCAGTAGAAAGACAAGTGAATACATCCAAAAAAGGGTGAACGCCCTCGACCAGTTATGGGGTGAATTCGAGCAAAATAACAAGTTGTTACTTGACTACCCGGACAAACAGCATGAATATTTTACAAATGACATCATCATCATCAATTTAAGAGCCACGCTCTTGTCGGTGCAGCATTTCTGTAAAATACTCTCCATGCTACTTTTTTAGGGAAAAATAGGGCAGTGGTTTAAATGACATATATGAGAAAATAAAAGAGTTTTACCAATCACAACGACATACATTAGCAACCTTTCCTGTTTCTTCGACCTCTACCGAGGGTCCGACGGCTACAACGCCTTCACCTGACAAGAAGAGCATGTTTGACATTCTTGACATCAGTAAGGAGATTAAAGCTACCGCTTTGGCAAGCGAAGAGCTCCTTTCGCAACAAAGGACTAATTTTAGGGCTTTCTCCAGGGGGTGTGATCGCATCGACGTTGAAAGTATACAGGAAAAGTGGGAAATTGAGGACCAAATTAAGGATCTTCAATACCGATGGCGTGCAATCGATAAGCTACACCTTCGCATAGACAATATCCTTCAGGGTAGTGATGAGAAATATGAAGCTGAATTTTCGCAGTTTGAGAAAAAATATTATGACATCAAGCGGCGACTCAACCGACAATTGAGTTCATCAGCTCACCTTCAGCATTCTACACCCAAAGTTGACATCCCAGTTTTTACAGGACGATACAGTCAGTGGCCTACCTTCTTCGATCTCTTTACGGAGACCATTCACGACAACAATGGTTTAAGCAAAGCCCAAAAAATGCAATATCTGAAGGGCAAACTGCGAGGAGAAACGGAGCGACTAGTCCAGCATTTAACCATATCCGCTGATAACTATGATACGGCCTGGGAGATTCTAACACATCGATTCAACAACCCTCAAGCGCTTTTCACAAATCATATCGAGACATTTTTGAGCCAATCAACAATACACAAACAAACATCATTCAAATTAAAGCGCTTGCACGATACAACTATGGAATGTATACATGCGATACATAACCTCGGCGTCGACACGACAACATGGGATCCGCTTCTAGTACATCTCATTTGCAAGAAATTAGACCCCGTGACATACTGCGATTATAAAGAAGCACGCAAATCACCTCGAGATTTACCGTCATTTGAAGAGCTTATGAGCTTCATAGAAAGTAAATTCACCGCACTAGAACCTATCACTAAGAAGGAGAAGGAGTTGACAGGACAAACATATCAGCCTCATCAGAAATCATACAACAAACAAAACTATCAGCCAAATTATCAGACAAAATTTAGAAATCAGAACTATCAGACATACGGCATTACGTCACCTACTTAGATTCATTGTGCAAGGCGGACTCTCAGTACCACAGTATAGTACTCCAACTGCAACATGAGCTCACTGAAATAGAACACTTTAACGACCTACTTAAATATCATAACAACAACAGGCGAATGAAAAGAGGATTAATTAATGGAATCGGATATTTGGCTAACTCCTTATTTGGTGTTTTGGACAACGATTTTGCCGAGAAATATAAGGTTGACATTGAACAAATATCGCAAAATGAAAATCATCTTCAGTCATTGATAAGAAATCAAACACTTGTCGTTGAATCCGAATACAATGTCATTCGACGTAATGAACAGACAATGATCCAACAATTCACTCTTATCAACCGACATCTACGAAACTTGACCACAGAAGCTGGAAGGGTGCGGTTAGACATTCAAACCACAAATTACAAGACATCTTCAGCCCTAGCGGCGAGTATTATTTTGGCTAAGAAGAATTCAGGACACTTTGCTCAATACAGTAACTGACATTATGCATGGACGAATCGACGCTCATCTATGTTCACCCGAACAATTAGAAAAACAGACGAGTATTATAATTAATCACTTGCATGGAGCTCTCATGTTACCGACTGAAGACATACAACACCTGTACAAATTAATGAAGGTTTTTACAAGAATTGTAGAAAATTATCTTATCATCGAGGTGAAAATTCCACTCATTAGCACTGACATATACGAACTGGACAGAATAATCACTATTCCCCAGAAAGAAGGAGACGGTGTACGTTACGTCACATCAGCATTCCCGTACATAGCGTTCAACTTAAAGAAGAACATGGCATTTTTATTATCTGAAAATGATTTGTCGAAGTGCGTGCATGCGAAAGAAGACATTCTATGCTCACTTGATGAACCTATTTATGATTTGAAGTCGGAACCATCAATTTGTGAAATGAAATTTATAAACAGTGATACGACATTAGTGAATGCGTCACCGTTGTAACGAAGCATTTCGGACCAACGAGCCTTGTAGCGACATCTTGTGGTTTCTGACGATATAACATTGTTTTTATATTTTACCCGCAGGAAATCACAGATGGCGCTGCAGGGTTATCGATGGGCCCGAATATTTTTAATTATTTTATTTTCTTCAAAATTTGGTATATTAAAATTATCTGCAACATTTATTTTTGATATATTATAATTATATTGTTTAAATTTTGGGATCAAACAAGTCGATCGATTGTTGTCGTTGATTCGGCGAATTTATGGTTTGGTAGATTTTTTCTAGTTTGGCAACTTTGTTCGTGGTTCTTGTGTCAGACTGACAGCTGGCTGAGGAGAGACAGGTTATGGAAAGTGGGGACGTCGCGAGAGCGCCGGAGACTCCACTGCCGTAACAATAATGTGGGCAAATTAAAAGCCACGATTTATCGGCGACATCAAGAGCCGATGTCTCGATTTAAATAAACAGCTTAACCGAGATGGTGAGTCCTCGCAATTCTTCGTGCATATTTTTGCACCAACTTTGTGATAACCTCGAGGTCCTTGTTTTCAGCAACATCACTGAAATCCCATCGCCAAAGGTCCAGTGGGTGGGTTTAGGTTTCATCCGAGCGATGCCCAACTATCCCGGATGAACCTGTAAGTTATTTTCTTTGTTTTACACTCGTGAGTTGCATTGCCACGCTGTCAGCTGAACCACATGCTAATCATTGCCATTCCTTGTTGCAGATGGGGTTTTCTTTAAAGTTTAAACGTTTTAAAGTTTTTGTTTTCTTTAAGTTTTAACGTTTTAAAGTTTTAACGTTTTGCAAGTTTTTAACGTCTAACGTTTTGCTAGTTTAAAGTAAGAAGAAATTTATGATTGGATCAGATGATTTCAACAATGGTTTTGTGAATGAGGATTCCTACTGTTTTCTTCTGCGTTTGCAAGTTATTTCAAGCTTCATTACGGCGGAGCTTGCCTTGGTTGTTTGCACGTCGAAGCTTTCCTTTGTGCGGCGCGCATGTGGATGTGCCGCGCCTCTCCTTTTGTCAACACACCGGATAAGGCCCGGTGGAGGACTGCGAGGTTGACCGGTGGACGTGCAGCCCGCCAGCTGCGTAACAGTTGGCCCGCTGCGCCGCCATCGTCCAGCACGCCCTGGCCTGAGCCGGCCTCTACTCATCACCTGTACGGTATTCCGGAACGCCTCAGGTAGGCCTGATAGTCGGAGGTCCTCGAGTAAGTGAGGTGCCTACAGGTGTACGGACAGTGTTTTTAAATATAGTGATATCCCATGGTTGTTACGGAGTGACAATTAACCTGACGGACCAAAGCGCGACCTGTCTCCCTCCATAGGGTTTTTGACCTACCTATGGTTAATGAAATTTGTAGATTTAAAAAATATACATTGTACAAATTCAAGGGAGTTTTCTTTGTCTCATGCTCACCGGTCTATAACATCTAGCTGTGCCCTTCAGGTAAACACCACTTTATAAATTTCTGAAACATATCGATATCAGTATTTCTATAACACCTTTTCCATTCACCTACCTTTTTATATAGGTAGTCAAAAATCTAGTGTTTCAGTGGCGCCCTTCTTGGTGAAATTGTTGCTCTGTACAACCATTTTAGAATATAAGTGGTGTTGGCATAAACTTTAAGATTAATTTTAGTGAAAACAGTGTATTTTTTAATAAAAAAGTGATGGGATTTTGTGTGAATTGTTTGTGTTTTGTTTGCATCTTAAGTTAAGTTGTGTCTGTTTCTTAGTATAAGTAAGGTTCTAGGCCTCATACAGAGACCTAACTTAAATACTTATTTTGTACAATAAGTTTAAACCCAATTTTATGGCCTAAATGGTCTAGGGCTTATTGACATTTTTATTACTACATTTGTGTTTTCTTTATTTTTTTTTTAACCTTGTTTATATAAATTACAGGTTAAAACCAATTTAGAACATTATTTGATGCTTACTAGCAATTATTATTACCAGTATTGTGTTTTTTTTTTAAGTAAAATTTGGACAAAAATATCTATATTAATTAAATTTTGTAAACATATAGGTATGATCAACTTTTTTAAATCAATTAACATTACTTTCTAAAAACATATAAAGGTAGTTTTTTATAACATTTATAACAGGACATTGGTTTGCAATTAAAATTTTGTAACTTAGTTTCATCATCATCTTGACACGTTGCCGCTGCTTGGCAAACATTTTGCTTATTTGTTTTTATAGAAATAATTATAGAACTGTCTTTCATCATCAACTTTATTGAGTATTCAGTAGTAAATTTCCTTTACCATCTTTACATATTGATTGATAACATATTACAACTTGAAAATAAACATTTACTTAATATAAACATAACCTTAAACAAAATTATTATAAAACACTAGTTTCTTTTATTTTTTTTGAAAATTATTTACAGGGATAGACTGAGAATTGATGTTGTGTGATAATTACACTTATTTGGTTTATATTTAATGAAAAATTTTGAACATATATTAGATAATAAGTTTTGGAGGCAGACGGGTACATTTTGAGATATAAATTTACTTCAGTTTACTTCAAACCTTTTTCAATCTTGGAATTATAACTCTGAAACACAACCATGGATATCCAAACTGTCTATTTACATTCACTGCTCCGTGATGAGTTAATATATGAAGTGAGTATTCGTGCAGAAGCACCGGCTGATACTGTTCTCAATTTGAAGAAACAGCTTAGGGAGTTGATCACTGGTTTCTCTCCGGATGAAATAATGGACGATGAACGAAAACCACAGGCAGAATTCCCAATCATCACCGAGAAGCTGAAGGAGCTGCAGGCAAAACTTGATTTAGCAGTGAAGTCTAGGGACCGTCATCACCTTATGCGTGCTAAGGCTTTGTATAATCATCTTCATCACCGTCTTGAGCGTGTAGTATGCACGGAGTCTGTCGATAGGGACATAAAATTGAAGCTGAATAAAAATCTTATAGCTTGCGGTCACTCATTGGAGAAATTGTTGACAACAAAAAACGTCATCGACTCGGAAGGGGAAAACCGGGTAAAAGGGACAGATGGTTCAGCAATTAATTTAATGAAGTGGAATATTAAGTTCGACGGCCGTACGAGTCCACATACGTTCTTGCAATCCATAAGTGAACGCGCCTCAGCGTTCGGAGTTAGTGACAATGTACTTTTCAGGTCCGCCTTTTGTTTCTTTTCGGACCAAGGTCTTCTATGGTTTAGAGGTGTTAAGGAGCAGGTTTCGTCTTGGCAGGAATTGAGTGAGCTTTTAGTCCAAGAATTCGCACCCGTTGATTTTGATTATCGTTTGCTGGGGGAGATTAGAGCTCGCACCCAAGGACAGGATGAACCAACACACATCTATTTTGCAGTCATGAACTGTATGTTTTCACAATTGAAACGACCACTTTTGGACAGTGACAAATTTGAAATTTTAATACATAATATTAGACCCATTTTACGAGAGCAGTTAGCATTGCACGACATAGCTACGATAGCTGAATTAAAAGAAAAATGCCGAAAAATAGAATCTGCGCGACAAATGACACAGCTGTTTGTCGAACCACCTAAGCAGTCTAGTTTAAACAGTGACTTCGGGTACAAAGGCAAAACAAAACCTATAATGCCAGTCAGCGAATCCGCCGATGTTAGGGAAACGGAACAGGTCTCGGCAGTTCAGCCACCGATTCAGGCTCAAACTTTTAGGCAGCAACACCCGCCAACTAGTGAAAAGCCTGGTTATAAGTCAAAATCTGCGGCTAACTATTCTATATTTTGTAAAAGATGTAAGGTGTCTACTCACTCAACCGCAAGGTGTAGGGACAAGACAGTTAAATGTTTTAAATGCGGTCATTTAGGGTTTACGGTAAGGTCGTGCCCAAAATGTAATAACCCAAAAAACTAGGTTGCTCGGACAATAACGCCGATCCTCCATCGAAGGTCGAAGATGGGGATTGGAAACAATGGTTACAGGTAGTAACTAATTATTTTAAGCTTAACAACGTAGCTTCCGTTTTGTTCGAGCCCAATGATGATGACGTTCGACCATATTTGAAACTTAATGTCCTGGATTTGACAATTTACGGGTTACTGGACTCAGGTGCAGCAATTTCAATTTTAGGAAATGGAGCACATGCATATTTTGAATCTTTAGGTTTTACAGTGCAATCTGGGAAAGAAACTAATGTTACTGTTGCGGATGGTTCCCAGTGTAACTCAATAGGATTTTTAATGTTGCCCATTACATTTAATGGAGTAACCAAAATTTTGAAATTTTTTATAATACCCAGTATTAAATTAAATGTTATTTTAGGCGTAGACTTTTGGCGGGCATACAATTTGATGCCAGAAATTTTTGAAAGTGTTTCCTACATGAGAGGTCCACAAAAGTTTTTAGAAATGCCAGTCAACTCTATACAAGCTTATGACAGTCTTCCCAACGACCACAAGGAGTTAGCGGAGCTTATGATAACAAAATTTCATGACATTTCTTTTGAGCGCAAGGGTTTAGGTAGGACGCATCTTACTCAGCATGTCATCGACACTGGGGTTGCGCCACCGGTCAAGTGTAGACCTTATCCCATGTCACCGGAAAAGCAGAAGGAACTGCATAAGGAGTTGGACAAGATGCTGGAGCTGGACGTTGTCGCCCCGAGCGAGAGTCCTTGGAACAATCCAGTCCTTATGGTTCCTAAAGCTGACGGTGCATGGCGATTTTGTCTGGACTGCCGGAGGCTCAATTCTGTGACGAAAGGCGATGCTTATGCCATTCCCTACATACCCCAGATATTGGATAGCCTCAAGAATGCCAAGTACATCAGTTCTGTGGATTTTAAATCGAGCTTTTGGCAAATTCCACTCGACCCTAGCTCACAGGAGAAGACTAGTTTCACAGTGCCTGGTAGGGGGTTGTTTAAATTTAAAGTTATGCCATTCGGCCTATGCGGAGCTCCTGCTCGCCAACAACGGCTCATGGACATGTTGTTTGGACACCCTTTCTGCAGTGACGTAACTAAAGGCATGATTTTCGTGTACATCGACGACATTATAGTAGTTGCTGAAGATCTAGAAACGCACATACTTCTTTTAAAAAGGCTTCACGAAAGAATACAGAGCGCCAATTTAACGATTAACTTTGAAAAGAGCAAATTCTTCCGAAGCTCCTTAAAATATCTGGGTTATGTAGTGGATGAGTTTGGCCTTAGAACGGATCCCGATAAGGTTCGTGCTGTTCTGGAGTTCCCGGTACCCAAAAATCCGAAAGAACTAAAAACCTTTCTAGGTGTCTGTTCTTGGTACCGTAGGTTTATTAGGAATTTCTCCACCATTGCAGCACCCTTACACGCTCTTACCAGCTCAAAAACCAAATATATCTGG
Source organism: Pectinophora gossypiella (assembly GCF_024362695.1). NCBI lineage: Eukaryota > Metazoa > Arthropoda > Insecta > Lepidoptera > Gelechiidae > Pectinophora > Pectinophora gossypiella. The sequence continues at coordinate 55,566 of NW_026063259.1, read as the reverse complement.
AACCAAGACGCAGAAAACGCTTTTGATACATTAAAAACCAGTTTAGTTTCAGCTCCAATTTTAGCCTGCCCTGATTTTAGTAAACCATTTTCAGTTCACTGCGATGCATCGAATTTTGGCGTAGGAGGTGTGTTAGCGCAGAATATTGATGGCCATGACCGCCCTATCGCTTATATCAGCAGATCCCTTAATAAAAACGAACGTAACTATAGTGCTACCGAAAGGGAGGCGTTAGCAGTTGTGTACGCGGTTGAGAAATTTGAACCATATTTGGGTAGTAGACCATTCACCGTCGTAACCGATCACGCTTCACTTAGGTGGTTCATGAATTTGGAGAATCCTACGGGACGCTTAGCTCGTTGGGGTTGTAGGTTATCCCAATTTAATTTTAAAATCGAGCATAGGAAAGGGAAGGATAATGTCGTCCCTGATGCCCTCTCACGATTGCTGCATGTGGATGCCATCGATGCTCCAAATGCAGGAACCGGTGATGAGTGGTATAATAAGGTTTACTCTGGATGTACGGCTTATCCCAAAAATTATCCCAATTATCGCGTCGAAAATGGTACTCTTCTACGATACAGCAAGGGTAAGTATGCCTTGACTCAGGAGTTTGATTGGAAGATTGTTGTGCCAAAGTCAAACCGTCTGCAGGTCATGTCCGAAAACCACGAACCACCGACCTCGGCACACCTCGGAGTGTTTAAAACGCACCGTAGGTTGTGTTTGAGGTATTTCTGGCCAGGAATGTACCGCGACGTGCTTGATTTTGTCAACAAATGCCGTATTTGTTCCGCTTATAAGCACAGGACCAAACTCACTCCTGGGATCATGGGTCAGCCTAAGCAGTGCTATAGGCCATTTCAAGCTGTATCCGTAGATTTGGTAGGACCTCTTCCACGATCACGTTCGGGTTACATGCACCTTTTAGTAGTAACATGCTGTTTTTCAAAGTACACCATGTTATTTCCACTTCGTCGAGCGACTAGTGCTGCAGTAGCTAAAAACTTTGAGAATTATGTGCTTCTAGCTCACGGGATTCCTGAAACCGTAATTACCGACAATGGGGTTCAATTCACGGGATCAGAATTCAGTGGCCTTCTCAAGAAGTACAATATTCCACGAGTTCACTACGGGCCTAGGTACACGCCACAGATTAACATGGTGGAAAGGTACAACAAAACAGTCATGACAGCTGTTTCGTCTTATGTAGCTGACGATCATAGGACATGGGATGTTAATTTATTTAAGGTGCAGTTTGCATTAAATAGTGCGGTGAACGAAACCACTGGGTTTAGTCCATTCTTTTTAGTCCATGGCCGGGAACCGATTATTATCGGTTCCTTTTATAAAAACGACGATAGGTAATACGAGGTCTCTATGCCAAGAGACGAGTATGCGGGTGAATTTGGGGTCCTTCAGGATATCTTTAATAAGGTTCGGGTTAATATCGAGAAGGCTCACACGACGAACGCGAAGTACTACAACCTGCGACGCCGTAACGTTAATACTTTGCGCGAGGGTCAAGTAGTGTGGCGGAAAACGTACGTACAGAGTGACGCCGCAAATTTTAAAGCCTCGAAACTTGCCCCAAAATACGAGCAGTGCGTAATTAAAAAGGTATTATCACCCTTGGTGTACGATTTGGTTTCATTTGGTGGCAAGAACTTAGGTTCTTGGCATATAAAAGATTTAAAAATTTAATTTCCAAATTGCCCTGTGTTCCCCTAGTCATATTTTTTTTAAAAAACATTTTACCGGCTTGGATCTTTGTTTTGGCTCAATTTCAAAATTAACATTTATAAAGAAAGCTACAGTATTTTTCTTTTTCATAATTAGCTTTCATAAAATTTTAATATAGAAATATAAAACTTTGGTGTGTTTACTTGTGTCGTAAGTGGCCTAGTAACAACCTATTTATGACAAACACGTTTTTTTTTATGTAGTCTTTTGATTTTAAAATAACTACATTTAACAATAAATGTTTTTATGTTTAATGTTTTTTTTTTAAGTGTGTTTATGGTGCACTGATAAGGCCCATACACACTAGCGTCTGCAACGCAGCGTTTTTATGAACGCCCGATATAGCGTTTCATATTTTTATGTTTTTTGTTTAGGCGATTATAGCCAACTATTTAATATAGTTTATTCATGTTGCCCGTGTCAACATTTTTTAGGCATTATAGTAGCCATTTATTAGAAATACATTTATATAGGAAACCTCATTAGGTTAACCATTTTTTTTTTTTCCTTTTTCGACGGAGCGGGTAGTGACTCCTTAAATAAGCCTCTAGCAACTGTTGTTTTGTTTTTTGTCTTTGTTTTTAGAATTGGGGTATCGAGTGACACTAAGAGAGTCGTCAGCTCATCAGGGTTATGAATGTGGGTGACACCCAGTGAAATTGATACTGGGTGCTACTATATGAAAGAAGTGAAAGGTGATCAATGAATGGTGATGAATAACAGGTCGGGGTAATTGTTGTGCTTAGGGTTGTGCTGTTTAGATGTTGGTGTTTGTGCTTCGTTACGTTTTTTTTTTATAAATTGTTGTTGTCTCGTCTTCTGTGACAGATTTTTTTTAAAATTTGATAAAATTTAGCCTGGTTGTGCGCTCCAGGCTCTATGGCTGAGGGCAGCCGTGTTTCTCACCCAGTTCGAAACCTCTCGTGGGTAGGGGGGTATTGTAACGAAGCATTTCGGACCAACGAGCCTTGTAGCGACATCTTGTGGTTTCTGACGATATAACATTGTTTTTATATTTTACCCGCAGGAAATCACAGATGGCGCTGCAGGGTTATCGATGGGCCCGAATATTTTTAATTATTTTATTTTCTTCAAAATTTGGTATATTAAAATTATCTGCAACATTTATTTTTGATATATTATAATTATATTGTTTAAATTTTGGGATCAAACAAGTCGATCGATTGTTGTCGTTGATTCGGCGAATTTATGGTTTGGTAGATTTTTTCTAGTTTGGCAACTTTGTTCGTGGTTCTTGTGTCAGACTGACAGCTGGCTGAGGAGAGACAGGTTATGGAAAGTGGGGACGTCGCGAGAGCGCCGGAGACTCCACTGCCGTAACAATAATGTGGGCAAATTAAAAGCCACGATTTATCGGCGACATCAAGAGCCGATGTCTCGATTTAAATAAACAGCTTAACCGAGATGGTGAGTCCTCGCAATTCTTCGTGCATATTTTTGCACCAACTTTGTGATAACCTCGAGGTCCTTGTTTTCAGCAACATCACTGAAATCCCATCGCCAAAGGTCCAGTGGGTGGGTTTAGGTTTCATCCGAGCGATGCCCAACTATCCCGGATGAACCTGTAAGTTATTTTCTTTGTTTTACACTCGTGAGTTGCATTGCCACGCTGTCAGCTGAACCACATGCTAATCATTGCCATTCCTTGTTGCAGATGGGGTTTTCTTTAAAGTTTAAACGTTTTAAAGTTTTTGTTTTCTTTAAGTTTTAACGTTTTAAAGTTTTAACGTTTTGCAAGTTTTTAACGTCTAACGTTTTGCTAGTTTAAAGTAAGAAGAAATTTATGATTGGATCAGATGATTTCAACAATGGTTTTGTGAATGAGGATTCCTACTGTTTTCTTCTGCGTTTGCAAGTTATTTCAAGCTTCATTACGGCGGAGCTTGCCTTGGTTGTTTGCACGTCGAAGCTTTCCTTTGTGCGGCGCGCATGTGGATGTGCCGCGCCTCTCCTTTTGTCAACACACCGGATAAGGCCCGGTGGAGGACTGCGAGGTTGACCGGTGGACGTGCAGCCCGCCAGCTGCGTAACAGTTGGCCCGCTGCGCCGCCATCGTCCAGCACGCCCTGGCCTGAGCCGGCCTCTACTCATCACCTGTACGGTATTCCGGAACGCCTCAGGTAGGCCTGATAGTCGGAGGTCCTCGAGTAAGTGAGGTGCCTACAGGTGTACGGACAGTGTTTTTAAATATAGTGATATCCCATGGTTGTTACGGAGTGACAATTAACCTGACGGACCAAAGCGCGACCTGTCTCCCTCCATAGGGTTTTTGACCTACCTATGGTTAATGAAATTTGTAGATTTAAAAAATATACATTGTACAAATTCAAGGGAGTTTTCTTTGTCTCATGCTCACCGGTCTATAACATCTAGCTGTGCCCTTCAGGTAAACACCACTTTATAAATTTCTGAAACATATCGATATCAGTATTTCTATAACACCTTTTCCATTCACCTACCTTTTTATATAGGTAGTCAAAAATCTAGTGTTTCACCGTGCACAACCCACGTGACAGCATGCGTAGCCGACAAGTGGGTCAAGTTACACGCGCAAAACAGCTGGCTTTATTCTTGCTGCAATGAATGTAAAATACGGATATTTTACTCATTGGGAATAGAACTAAAGAGTATCACTGGGAATGGAATTCTTACTCTAGGTCAAGGATGCACAGTCAAGGGGGAACATTTTACAATACATTCCCACACTCACTTCTTGAGTAAGATGTATACAGAAGAGGCTATCGAGACAGCAACTATATCTATCTTAAATAATATTATCAACAGCAGTTGTATTTTGGATGACATTTGTAACGAAGCATTTCGGACCAACGAGCCTTGTAGCGACATCTTGTGGTTTCTGGCGATATAACGTTGTTTTTATATTTTACCCGCAGGAAAACACAGATGGCGCTGCAGGGTTATCGATGGGCCCGAACATTTTAATAATTTTCTTTTTTTTTCTAAATTATATATTTAAATTATCTGCAACATTTATTCTAAATTATCTTATATTTTTGGATTAGTTTTGGATTAATTTGGATCAAACAAATCGATCGTTTGTTGTCGTTGATTCGGCGAATCTATGGTTTGGTAGATTTTTTTTTTAAGTTGGCAACATTGTTGGTTTGTGTGTCAGACTGACAGCTGGCTGAGCTGAGAGACAGGTTTTGGAAAGTGGGGACGTCGCGAGAGCGCCGGAGACTCCACTGCCGTAACTATAATGTGGGCAAATTAAAAGCCACGATTTATCGGCGACATCAAGAGCCGATGTCTCGATTTAAATAAACAACTTAACCGAGATGGTGAGTCCTCGCAATTCTTCGTGCATATTTTTGCACCAACTTTGTGATAACCTCGAGGTCCTTGTTTTCAGCAACATCACTGAAATCCCATCGCCTAAGGTCCAGTGGGTGGGTTTAGGTTTCATCCGAGCGATGCCCAACTATCCCGGATGAACCTGTAAGTTATTTTCTTTGTTTTACACTCGTGAGTTGCCTTGCCACGCTGTCAGCTGAACCACATGCTAATCATTGCCATTCCTTGTTGCAGATGGGGTTTTAAAGTTTTTGAGTATTTTAAAGTCTTTAAAGTTTTTGTTTAATTTTTAAACGTTTTAATGTTCTTAACGTTTTTGCAAGTTTTTAACGTCTAACGTTTTGCTAGTTTAATGTAAGAAGAAGTTTATGATTGGATCAGATGATTTCAACAAGGTTTTGTGAATGAAGATTCCTACTGTTTTCTTCTGCGTTTGCAAGTTATTTCAAGTTTCATTTCGGCGGAGCTTGCCTTGGTTGTTTGCACGTCGAAGCTTTCCTTTGTGCGGCGCGCATGTGGATGTGCCGCGCCTCTCCTTTTGTCAACACTCCGGATAAGGCCCGGTGAAGGACTGCGAGGTTGACCGGTGGACGTGCAGCCCGCCAGCTGCGTAACAGTTGGCCCGCTGCGCCGCCATCATCCAGCACGCCCCTGGCCTGAGCCGGCCTCAACTCATCACCTGTACGGTATACCGGAACGCCTCAGGTAGGCCTGATAGTCGGAGGTCCTCAAGTAAGCGAGGTGCCTACAGGTGTACGGACAGTGTTTTTAAACATAGTGATATCCCATGGTTGTTACGGAGTGACAATTAACCTGACGGACCAAAGCGCGACCTGTCTCCCTCCATAGGGTTTTTACCTTCCTATGGTTAATTCAGACTGTATATTTAAAATTATACATTGTACGAATTCAAAGGGAGTTTTCTTTGTCTCATGCTCACCGGTCTATAACATCTAGCTGTGCCCTTCAGGTAAACACCACTTTATAAATTTTCTGAAACATATTGGTATTTTTATAACACCATTTCCTATTTACCTACCTTTACATATGGTAGCAAAAATCAAACGTTTCACATTTCCGTTTTTCAGACGGAAGGCCATGATGCTATTTACACAAAGCTGACATAGAGCAATTGAAAGTAGGTGCTGGGACTCAACTTAATACCCACGACATACATCACTACGCCATCAGTTATGTTGGATTATCTGCATGCATATTTACAACTGGGATCGTTGTATATGTCTAGCGAAGACACCGACAAGCGTTACTCGCGCTGCCGCCCAGCGAACACGTCATCGGCCCCCCTGCCCGCCAGTTGCCGCCGCCGCGGCCGCAGCCGCGCCACCGGGCACGCAGCGTGGATGATCTAAACCCTTCACCTATCGCGCCGCGACGATTTAGCATACCTTGCTTAGTTTTTTAACTATTATTGTTTTTTACATTTTTCTATAGTAATATTATTATTCTGTTGTTTCTTTTAAATAGGCAAGATGTACGGCGAAGCGTACGATTTTAGAACATGTGCAATTTGCAATTTTATATTTGTTTATGACAGCATTTAATAAATTAGTGCCAACAAGCCACTCGGCCGGTTTGGTTGTTTTCTTTACTCCGTCCCCGTCTATCTTATCATTTTTATCACCTTATCATAAGTGTAGTTTCATGCTACAAACGTTCTGACCAACAGCGAAGCAAAAAGAATGTTAACTTTTGCTCTGCCCCTTTGCATAACCGTAGCGATATTATCGTAGGAATCATACAGGGTATTCCGGTCGATATCTTAATTGACAGTGGTGCAATTGGTATTTCGTTAATATCCTCGTCGGTTGTGAATCATTTTTCTTGTGCAAAGAAAACTACGAGTTGTCAGATAAAGGGTATAGGCGAGTCCATCACTCAAATCAATTCATATGTGACGCTCACAATCGAGTTGCAAGGGATTTCTTTAGAAGTAGACTTGTTAGTTGTACCGGACGAATGCATGAATACTCCTGTCATCATTGGTACAGATGTACTCAATAGGGAAGGCGTTGTTTACATACGTACGAAGCACACTCAACGTATTGTCCGCGATTCAAAACCATTGACGGTGTCAACTGTTGAGTCGAATACGCAACCGGGAATTAATTCGTCGTTAACCGGTGATGACTTAACTAAATTAGAAAAGATTTTAAATGAATACTCGAAACACATGATTTCGGGCACTGCATCTTCGACTGTTACTACGGGATGTATGCGTATTCAACTCAGCAGCGACATTCCTGTAAATTATCGCCCCTATAAGATGTCTTATAGCGAAAAATTTAAAGTCCGGGAAATTATTTAGGACCTTTTATCCAAAGGTGTTATACGTGAGTCGGAGTCGCCCTATTCTAGCCCTATTTTGTTGGTCAAAAAGAAGGTCGGCTCCGACAGGATGTGTGTAGACTTTCGGGCACTTAATAAGATAACGGTCAAGGATAGGTATCCGTTACCATTGATCGACGATCACGTAGACCGTCTGGGTAAGTGTAAGTTCTTCACCACGTTAGATATGGCTACGGGATTTCACCAGATCCGTTTGGACGAGGAATCCGTGCCCCTCACCGGCTTTGTAACGCCCGAAGGGCATTATGAGTATCTCAAAATGCCCTATGGTTTAGCCAACGCGCCCATTGTGTACCAACGATACTGTAGATGAAGGGCTGCAGATCTTGAGAGAGGTTCTAGCAACCTTGACCAAGGCGGGTTTTTCTATAAATCTTAACCCTTTACCGCATACAGACCCATATTTGGTACACGTAACTTACTGATTGAAATATTCGGATACATTCCACCATTCTTGCAAGACATTTATTATTTGTATAGAGTATCGTATATCCGAACACATGATCACAATAGTTTTTCCAATCGTACCCCCATCTTGCGTATTTTTCAGTTAGTAGTTGAAAGTTCGGAATAAAGTGCGTTTTTGAGATATCGGATAGCAAAAAGAAATATATCTGTGAAATTTATGGAGTAATAAATTTTCTTTTTGATAAATTTTGAAGAAGAACATTCCTTTTGCGTAAAACCAGCAAAAAATGTATGTAAGCTTAACTAAAAGACAGGTTTTTATCCATGCACTTATGGTAATTTTTCCTTGGCAAATTTGGTACAGTATGCAATAAGGTAGTTTTTTGTCTTTGGTCAAATTTGGTACAGTATGCAGTAAGATAGAGCAGACATTTTAGGTGTTTCAAAAATATTCGCTACAACTTTAGGTGTCCCTATTTTAAAAGTTTTTAAGTTTTATGAACATAATCACCACATGTGGTGGCAGGTAGAATATATCAAGCGACGTCGCCGACTTGAATTACCTCCACTAGAAGTAGTTCTAGATGGCATTAGAGATTGGCCAATATGGACTGACGACCAATGTCCGAGATGTAAAAGCGAAGGATGTTCTCAAAAATCACACGTAAAGTGTAGCAAATGCCGAGTTAATTTATGTTTTAATAAAGATAGAAACTCCTTTCAAAGTTTTCATACACAATGATGCACAAATTTACAGACAATTCTCTCAACTCATAATAATCTCGTTATTAGGTACTTAATAAACGGCATTTTTTAATACTTTAGTTTTCATTAAGTTTTTAAAATAAAGTTGATTTTTGTAAAATAAATATTATCTGGCTATTTTTCATTTCATTTTTCAAACAAATACTTTGCAAAAACAATGCAACAGACATACATATTTTTTTATTACGAATTACGAAATATATATATAGGCGGTCCCCCGCCTTCGTCAGGATCAGCCATAGCGTCTTACGTGGGTATAAGGGCAACTTGAAAGGAAGTAACAGTCAAGTCTCAATCAACGTTCTTGTTAACACAAGAGAAGAAAATACCTGTAACAAAGACCTTGTATAGAATAGACGGAGCATATTTAAGACGAAAGAAAAACATAGGTTTTGTCTTTCGCACTCATGTGAGCCGTCATAAGTTAAAAAGAGATAAATATACTATCGTCGTAACGTCTTTTGTACTCGTGTGGCGGGTTTGTTATAGAAACGTACCTATAGTATATGTTTTTGTATCAGAACCACTAGTGCCGTTCCATGTCTTTATCGACATTATTATTGGCTAAATATTTCATGTTAGTCCAAGATCTAAAAAAATATACATTACAAATTGAATGATTAATTAAATACAGAAATAACGACCTAGTATCCATACCTGGGTGGGTAGAACCACAAGTAAATTAGTTAAAACGATACCTATTTGTACCCTGAGAGAAAGATACCTAAGAAGAACCGTACGTTGCGGTGACAGATTCAGAACCACTTATTCAACGTAATTATCATGGACAAACTTGTTAAAGGTCAATTTATCATTTTTGAATCTATGTCATTTCGCAAGGTGTTATGGCCGAGGAGGTCGAGGACGGTCCATCTAGTCCACATATACTATAGTATCATTTTAATACGACATTGCGGCCACCCTTTGGTTGCTATAAATCACATACCTACCCTTTTATAAAAATTAAATACACGTTTTTCATTGACTTGACCGGAAATCGAATCGGCTCTCGATACAAGAAGTAGACGACCTTCTAGTATATTTCGGGGATTATCTCAATGCGATTAAAGAATAAAAGCAAATACTTCTTTATAAGATTTTTATTCAATATAGTTAGAATACAATGACTACGAAGCACTGAACAATTCCGACTTTTGGTGATAAAAAAAAATATTTCCTCTTGTTCACTTTCTTTAGAAGTGTATAGTGTCGGCTCTGGTCGTTATAACTTTACCTGCAAGAATGGCACATATTAACGTGGAGCACACAAATACACAAGCATTGCATGTTTACACATTGCACATAGAAGGAATAATCACAGGTAATTACAAAAATAGTTATTCATACTAATTATTTTGTGCAATAGAGAATATTTGTATTGTATTGAAATATTTTTTCCATGCTAATGTAGAATACAAAAACGAAATAGCTGCAAATTATATTATATATAGTTTATCTATAAACTTATAACTAAACTTAAACTCACCTTATGTGAGTGAATATTGTTGGTACTGTATCTCTATGTAATATTTTTGTTTGGTATCCTGCTCGATAGAAAGCAAGATACATCGAAATGTAATTAGCACAGGCTTAAATAAGGAGAAGGCGTCCTTCAGAAGAGAGAATTATCTCGTTTCATGGTCTGAATCTAATTGTTTCTTAATTTCTTGTTTCGTAAATTAGGATATTTAGGAAATCTGGAAAATACAATATCTTTATGTAATCTTCATCCAAATCGGAAACAGGTCGAAAAATAAATTAAACGTGAATAGAATAACGCAACATGTAGATGTTACATTCAAACATAATATTATGTTATCGATATCAAAGGACAACACTACTTATAATACTTTGGGTACATGATCTGTCAAAGCTGATTAACGTAAAATGTGAAATCAATTATTTGTACAAATGTGACGGCTTTGCTGAAAATATGCGCCTGCATCGTGTTTAGGGCTCAATAAACTTTACAAAAACCAGACCAGGTAATGTATTTCTTGCACACAAACATGTATTATGTGGTCGATAACTTACCCATGGTGAGACATTGTTTGATCGTTCTCCATTATAACACCCATTCTACTCTCACAACCAATAGCTACGCAAGCCATGGTTCATAATGAATAACTATTTCACAGATTGTTTATATAAAAAGTTAAAATAATGTCCCAAAACACCAAAAAACTAACGGCAGGTTTGGTATCCAGCTGACTACCACAACATCTCAAAACGGTAAACACTGACGTTCTAGACAGCGGTGTTTGTCTATGTTTGTTTCTTTTTTCCACAGAGATTGTTGCCATAGGGAAGAAAGAGAGCTGTGATAGTTTGATCGTCACTCTAAAATATTATCCGTCTATTCTATACAAGGTCTTTGACCTGTAAGAAAGAAAACCTGAAAAGAAAAAGATTAAAATTAGTAAAGAACAAAAATATACATAGCTAAAGTTATAAAGTATATACTTACCGTCGTCGCACACGCCGCCGTCGCACCGCGCCTGCGCACTGCAACCCGCGCCCGCGCGCCTCTCCCCGCTAGTTCCATGGCCAGTCTACATGGCCAGTTGCCATCCAGAGTGTCCGTTGAAACCATTGTTTGTAATATCAAGAATTGATTATAATCGTTTGAAGACTTATTTTGGAGTTATTATTGATTTTCACCAAGCAGACAACCCAGCAAGTAGGAAGGTACTTAACAGTTCTTATAATTCGATAAAGTCACTTTCACTTCTTAGGCACAAAATAAATATACTAGCACATAGAAAACAACTAATCACATCCGAATAATTTGTAATCAACGATTAAAGTATTAGGATTACGAGGAACAATTGCGATTCGTCGCAGACGTGGTGCGCTATCCGTTGACGTTTTAAAACTGACGTCCAATATGGCTGCGCCGACCATCGACACGACGCTTCGCTAAACTGACAGCTCTCAATTGACAGCTGTCAATTTCGTTCCAACGCAACTCAATAGATGGCGCTAGTGCGGCGCCGTCATATATATGTTAGAGTACGAATATTATACTCTGATCCCAAGGTAACAGTGACCTTTGTGGAGGACGCATAGCGCCAGTTAAACAATGGCTCACTGTCACGGATTACTTTTATTGGATGTTCTCTGTACGGAGTTCGACACAAGAATGGTACAACTCGTGCGGCTCGCCTTCTTATAAGGGTTGTCCCCACTACCGTACCTTGCACGTGTGTCGTAAACAAGTGCAGGTGTTGTTTGTTTGCTAGCCGCACGTGTTGTTTACAGTTAACATAATATTTAGATTTTCAATATTTCGCTGTCGCGCTATCACGGCCATACTGATACGCAGCTCGTGCTCTGAGCTTGCGTTTATTCTGAAATCTTATCTCGTATCTTTTAGTTCACTGTAGTAGCATATTCAATTTGTAATTAAGTGTTTGTGCTGTTAAGTCAGTTGTTGTAAGTCTATATCGGTGCATCGACACGAGCTTACAATTGGCAAATTCAATAATAATCGTTTCATTCTTCAAATTGCATTGTTACGCCCAGTTGCAAGTCTATATCGTTCCATCGATACGATCTCACAAATGTTGACAAGCTCAGCGGCCAAAAATATAGCTTGTTTCAACAACATCACGGTGAAAGGGACGTTTGCCAAACTCAGAGGCTTTAGTTGCTTGGATTAGCAGCAGTTCCAGTCTCAGAAATATTCGATGAACTCAGAGGCTATTTTGTGGCTTGTTTTGACAAGTGACCTTTACAACCATTTTTTTTATTTCTTGTAAACTGCTATCACGGATCATTCTAAATTCGGGTTTGGTATTAATCTGAGATGTTCATGAGCTATTGTAGTATTTTTTTTTGGCCAGGACGAAGACTTTGTATTTCGTATCGATTATTGCCAATAATTTTTACAATTTGATATGGCCCTAAATATTTAGGACCTAGCTTGTTATTAGACCATTGGGTATCTTTACAAAGCACAAAGTCTCCTGGATGAAATAATTTTACTTTAGCACATTTGGAATTGAAACGTTTCTTGCTTTCTGAAGATTGTTCGGTCATTCTGATAATCTATTAAAAGAAATGGCGGCTATCGGCAATCAAGCGCCAGCTTAGTATACAATACGCTGCCACGAAGTCACCACCACACGGCACACACGCGGCACGGCTGCCACTCTCAGACTGTGCCATGCTGTAACGCCTTCGCCGTTTGTCATTCACTCGTCGTCATGTAGCAGTGGTCACATGAAACAAAATAACTAGGTGTATTATCACATTCACATGACTCTTTCAATCGGTTTATAAAGATTTGATTAATAATAATAATAAAAAAGTTTATTCAGGTAAAATCTACGACACACATATACATTTACAACATGAAGATATACACACATTACATTAATATTTAGCTGGAAAACATAAAGGTATATGGGTGCCGCAGTTCACCAAAAAAGGCCAGGGTTCAGTGAAAATTTACCCAGAGGGCAACACTGATTTTCAACCCACGCCGATCGGTGAAACGCGAGTACCCGCACAATAAATTCTAAAAAATAAATAAAGAGTACAAAAAAAAAACGACTTAGTGTTACACATGGAAAGAAGAAACAAAACAATAAAAGAAGAAATATTGCACTAAAAGAAGGATCTATAAGTGAGTAGTGAAAACAGTGTGTAGCTATGGTGCATGTGATGTGAGTGCGATAATTAAATAAACGTCATAATATACATATAATATTTCATAATCATAATAGACAAAACGAAACGAAAACGGACATCCAGGAGCACCCAGATGTGATCTAAAGAGGCAGCAACCGCTATCCCAAGTACATCGCTGGTATACCTAACCTCTGTATTTCTAGTAGGTGATTCTTTAAATACTTTTTGAAAGTAACCTTAGAGCTCCGGTTCCTGATTGGTGGTGGAAGGTCGTTCCAGCACTTAGTAGCTTGGAAGCGGAAACTACCCCTGAAAGACACCGTCCGGTGTAAATGTCCGGCCAGAGGCGTACGAGCACTCCTGACCCCGTATCGGTCCTGAAGCACAGACATTTTTATTTTGCTACGCAGATAAATAGGCTGTCCAAACTTGATTACGTCGAAAACCAAGCATGCAAGATGTAGTTGTCTTCGTGAAGCCATATTAAGCATCGATGCGTTGTTTAAATACGGAGAAATATGGCTTCGAGGAGGAATATTAAAACAAAACCTACAGCAGGCATTCTGGATACGCTGAATAAGCCGCTGGGTACGCTTTAATAAGCGGGGACCATAAACAATATCAGCGTAGTTCAGTCTCGAGAGGACAAGAGATTCACACAGAGTGATTCGTACTCTTTCACTCAAAAGATTACGGATCTTATATAAAACCTTTAGGCGAAACATACAGCTCCTGACCAAGCTCAAGACATGGGATTCAAAACGGAGCTGGGAGTCAATAGTGATACCCAGGCTTTTTGCCTCCTCCACTCGTTCCACCGCTTGATCCTGTATATGAACCACCGGATCCCTAGACAAAATCGCCTCGACTTGCTTTTTAGTACCAAGAACCATAAATTTAGATTTTGCCGGGTTCAGTACCAAAGCATTGCTGCATGACCAATCTACTATCCTACTCAGATCATCGTTCATCTTCCTCAGTAAAACAGACGTGGTATTAGGAGAATCTGAAATATAAAGTTGGACATCATCCGCATAGCAATGGTACTTACAATGCTTTATCACTGACACTAAATCTGCACAATAGATAATAAATAAGAGAGGTCCAACAATAGAGCCCTGCGGCACCCCGCAAGTCACCTGCCTTGGAGCAGAAACAATAAAACTGCCGTCATCTTTCGGTAACTTCACCGACTGAAAACGCTGGTCAAGATAATTCTCAAACCAAGCAGCAGACAAGACATCTAGTCCATAGTATTTTAGCTTGGCCACTAAGAGGGAGGTGTTAATGCAATCAAAAGCCCGCGAGAAGTCGAGCAAGGCCAGAATAGTACCATGGCCAACATCCTGCTCGGACAAGACATTATCCACAACATCCAACAGAGCAGTGCAAGTTCCACGGCCCTTCCTGAAGCCCGATTGGACCTCTGGCAGAATGCTATGCTTCTCCACGTAATTATATAACTGGACATAGACAGCCTTTTCCAAAATCTTTGAGAGGAATGGCAAAATACTGATTGGTCTAAGGTCCCTGAGACTACTAGGATCATTATTTTTCGGAATCGGTGTGACAAGTGCATTTTTCCATTGCCTAGGAACTGTACCAGATAGAATGGATCTATTGATAATGTCAGTTATAACCCTCAGAGTACGCGGGAAACTTAAGAGAATCATATCTCTACTTATACCATCCAAGCCGACGGCATTAGACTTAACGGACAGAATGAAATTATGTATGTCTCTCTCACTGATTACTTTGAAGTGGAAGTGTGAGTTAGGATAACGACAACGATCATTATAATATGAGAGTTGCGACGAAGGGATACTTCCATCACCAGGAATTGTCAAGAAGTGATCGTTAATAGCATCTGGGTCACTGAAACACTCGGGCAACTTTTTATTTTCATTTGGATCTATCAGAATTTTTGATTTTAAATTGCACCAAAAGGTTCTACTATTGCACGGCACCGAATTTATATAATGATTAAAATACGCCTGCCTTTCACGCAATATGCTACTCTCAACCAACTTCTTGTATTCCTTCAAAGCACACTTGTCGACGTCTGACTTGGTCCTACGATACTTCCTCAGCGCTTCATCGCGAAGGCGCGTCATCAACCTAATCGTGTCAGTTATCCAAGGCAGCGTACGTTCATACTTCAGCCTAACAGTCTTAAAAGGGGCATGTCTGTCGTATAAATGTAAGAGTAACTCATTAAACCTGTCAACCATATCATCCACCGTTGGCAAAACTGAAACCGACTCCCAGTCCAGAGAATTTAGATCTTCATTAAAAAGATGGAGATCTATGTCTTTCAAAGGTCGAAAAGTTAGGCAGCGCGGGGGCATTTTTAACTTTTTTACCTTAAGAGAAAGGTTAACCATAGAGTGCCCAAGGGGGGAGCCGGTAATATTAGTAACAGTAACGTCAGTTACTTGTGTATTGGTACATACGACATCAATTAAAGTAGCTGATTCTGATGTGAAGTGAGTCGGCTCAGTCACTACTTGCTCAAGTTCCATATAAGATAAGAACTGCATAAACTTAACTGTATCTCCTCTGTTACTCTGGAGCATGTCTATATTAATATCGCTTAACAATACTACAGTGTCAAAGTGTGAGAAAAATGAAACAGATTGTGTGAGCCCATCAATAAACTTATCAACATTAACCCATTGACTTCTATATGCAGTTCCGATTATAACTCTTTGTCCATTTAGTTTAGTTGAAAGCCACATCTGTTCAATGTCCCCGTCCGGGAATTTCTCATAGCGAACTCGAATTCCGCGATGAATGTAAAATCCGACCCCACCACCTCGCCCGCCCCGCATATGCTGCGGCCGCTGAGAGATGCGCAGTCGATAGCCGGGAACGGACGGCGCGCGCGCCTCTTCACCCTCTGGAATCCAAGTCTCGTTAATCGCCACGATATCTGGCTGAAAACGATCCATAGCAAGTTGAAGAGAGCAGTGACCAGTGTTCAGTGATCCCGCGTTAAAAAGTCCTAATTTAAAGTATTTATTGCGATTAGCCATCAAGCAAGTGAAAGTGAGACAAGCGAAAGATATACGCATACACGTACGTGTATACCTACCACTATGAAGAGAGCGATGTCTGCGCAGGTAAGAGGCAACATACATATATATAGCTTATGGTAGGCATTATACACTTGTTTATAGCTTCGAACGATCATAACGGGATGTAAATAAGATGTTATTTCGCAGTTTAAAATGAGCTCATGTGGCCTGCCTACTGAATAATTAGTCTGTAATATAAGTCTCGCAACAAATAGAATAAAATGTGTGATATACATAATTACATAGCGTGTAATAAATTTTGCTGTAAGTTTAAATATGTTTAACTGTATCATTTTTTGTTGCAGTGACAAATTATAATCCTTCCTTTGCACAGCTGAAGAGTTTCGAAAGACTAACAATGTTACAAACAGTATTATATGAGTTAGTTGGATAAAAAGTACGATAACCCTGCACAACAGATTACAAACAGGTGAGTACAATAACAAGTGTAGACCGAAATACAACACACAAGACCTTTGAGTCATTATGACATAGGATATACACAAATTATAATTATTCTTATTGACATTTGCAGATTCGAGACCCTCGCAACAGTGCCCATAAGCCAAACAGAAGCTACACAACAACATACAATAAAATAAAGAAATCAGCCTCAGATATTTAGCGACTAAAATAGTAAGTAACACGAGATATAATAAAATACGATTAGTTTTACAACTAGGACATGGAAAGTTAATTGTTATTATCAATTTTAGGTGAGCCAACAACAGCCATGCCAAAAACCCGTTCGAGATCTGCTTCCGTGCGAATACGGTGACGCGGCACTCCCTGACCACCATGCTGCCTTGCGTAGATGCGGCCATCTCGGGTCCATACAAAGCGCCATTTGTGGCGTTCTCCCGCCTCGCGTGCCAGATGGAACAGGCGACGATTAGCACGCGTCAACCTCTCGTTGACGTAGAATTTGCGCGGTTGACCGGGCAGATGTAGACCTTCAGTAGTGGCCCCACGACGAACACGAGCCTCCCGCAGCAAGTCATCCCGCACGGAGCGACGCACCAGCCGGACGACAATAGGCCGCGGGCGCGACAAAGAGCTTCCCTCCGACGGTTCTGGCAAGCGGCCCACTCGCACGGCGCTCACCACATCCTGCTGAGACAGCTGTACACCAAGCTTATTAGCAATATTGATAGCGATGTGCTGCAATCCTTCCCCCTTCTGTTCTGGTATACACGTGATTTCCACATCATTAAATAACAGCTCTTGATCACGTTCATTCAATTCAGTCTTTAGTGTTTCAATTGTGCTGAGCAATTCACTATTGCTACCTGCATTTTCCCGGCCGACGCCACCCTCAAGCTTATCCAAACGCTCCGCTAACTGGTCGAGACGCTGTTCATTTGATTGAACACGCTCCAGCAGGCCGGCTATATTATTATTTAATGCTTGGAACTGTAGACGCGTAGCTCGCAACTCCTCTCTAAATTCGCGCATTTCATCCGCCAAATTATGTGTGTCAGCAGTGTTACTATGCACGAGTTTATCCTCAGCACCTATTTCGGGCACATGCACCGGACTTTTCACGGTCGCTCCCCGACGCTGCGTCACATTAAAGTCACATCCTGTATCCCGCACAGTTTTTTCACCCTTCTTCGGCTCCTTGCATCTGCATGTTGCGCATTGCCAGTTTAGGCGAACATTGTAGAACCTCTGTTCAGAGACATTAGCGCAAGTTAAATCGTAATATCCATTGCATAAAGAACAACGGAGGCAACGCTTACTATCGATGGCCTTTTTGCATGTAGCACAAATAATCGCTTCCAGTGGCATTGTGTGACGGGGTCGAAAGTGCAAAGCGCAAGTTTCCACAGAAAAATAAAAGCAAAAAAGTGGAGCTGCAGAGGGAGGACCCGAACCGGGGGTCTTCAAGACTTCAAAAATAAAAAATAAAATGCCAAAAAGTCGTAGTGCGGAAGGAGGAATCGAACCGGGTGTCTTTGGTTCTTCAGACCGTCGCTCGCCACCCGCGCCAAGAAGAGTATTGAGATGAGTTGTGAATTAAGTTGTCTCTATATGACGAATGTTGACAACTTGGCGGAGGGGTCAATGAACGACTGGCGATCAAGGTCTCACAACGCCAGTCACAGTCACACTTAACCGCCAGTTTAAATATTAATTCACCAATTTCTCCACAGTCACAATACGCACAGTCACAACAATTACACCAAATCAAAACACGCAGTTTGTAGTTTATTTCTATATAACTTTCAATACCAAGTTAACACTTTTAGAGCAAAATTTTAATTAAATAATACGGAACGTACTCAAACACGTCAGGTCACTATAAACGCTCCCCGCGTCCCCATGATTAATGACGGTAGATTACAAATCACGTTGTAATTTAACGAAAGTTCATTTATTGCTTGGAGTGAGAAAATACAGCTTAAACCACGCAGCGTTAGCGTGTCTGCACCAATTCAAAACATTTTTAGACCAAAATACCAAGATTTGACGATGATGAAAACCGATTTGAAAACGCGGTTTGAATTATGATTGACACGTATTGCGGGAATATGTCTCGTCAATTTTGTTTTAAAATAAGAGAAATAGTACTTTCCAAGTTAACCTTAAATCAATTTCCTCATTATTAAAAATTAAAATACACCCAGCAATGAAGTCAATAACAATAAAGTTCCAGTATGAAAACGACTCACCGTAACAATAGTATTCAAATGCAGGTAGGCACAATTATCCTCGATCCTGACTCCATCCACGATTATTATCTTATCAGGATAATACGAGTATTTGAAACTTAGTTTCATCCTTTGTGGCCGTCTTTTTCAATATAATGGGTGGGCAGCAGGACGATCCTCTACTTCTGATGTTAGAGTACGAATATTATACTCTGATCCCAAGGTAACAGTGACCTTTGTGGAGGACGCATAGCGCCAGTTAAACAATGGCTCACTGTCACGGATTACTTTTATCGGATGTTCTCTGTACGGAGTTCGACACAAGAATGGTACAACTTGTGCGGCTCGCCTTCTTATAAGGGTTGTCCCCACTACCGTACCTTGCACGTGTGTCGTGAACAAGTGCAGGTGTTGTTTGTTTGCTAGCCGCACGTGTTGTTTACAGTTAACATAATATTTAGATTTTCAATATTTCGCTGTCGCGCTATCATATATATATAAATAAGCAGTTTTTTTTTACATGAATGCATATTGTACCATATTTGGCCAGTCAACTTAATACTACGTTACTGCATGTTGTACCAAATATGGTACACTGATATTATTGGGATTTTTCTCAGCTTTCCTAGTGTATTTAATTTTTTTCTTATTTTTCCTATGCTCTAAAAAGTACATTTTACCTAGTAAATTAATTTGAGCTTAATCAAAAAATCCATGCGGTAAAAGGTTAAGAAATGCTCATTCTTGTGCACTGAAATTGAGTACCTGGGGCGCGTGATATCTAATGGCGAAGTTCGACCCTCGCCGGGTAAGGTTCAAGCTTTAGTTAGATCTAGTCCGCCACGAAGTGTGAAGCAAGTACGCCAATTTCTGGGATTGGCAGGCTATTTCCGCAAATATATCCCAAATTACTTGACTAAGACGGCATGCATAGCGCGCTTAACTCGCAAGGAGGTTCCGTTTGTCTGGGAACATGAGCAAGAACTGTTTGTTTGTTTGTTTGCCTGCTTGCCTGCTTGCCTGCTTGCCTGCTTGCCTGCTTGCCTGCTTGCCTGCTTGCCTGCTTGCCTGCTTGCCTGCTTGCCTGCTTGCCTGCTTGCCTGCTTGCCTGCTTGCCTGCTTGCCTGCTTGCCTGCTTGCCTGCTTGCCTGCTTGCCTGCTTGCCTGCTTGCCTGCTTGCCTGCTTGCCTGCTTGCCTGCTTGCCTGCTTGCCTGCTTGCCTGCTTGCCTGCTTGCCTGCTTGCCTGCTTGCCTGCTTGCCTGCTTGCCTGCTTGCCTGCTTGCCTGCTTGCCTGCTTGCCTGCTTGCCTGCTTGCCTGCTTGCCTGCTTGCCTGCTTGCCTGTTTGTTTGTTTGTTTGTTTGTTTGTTTGTTTGTTTGTTTGTTTGTTTGTTTGTTTGTTTGTTTGTTTGTTACGTCATCATCCCCTATGTATAATGCTGACTACACCCCAACGCTGCACACGGCACTAATATATGACGCCATTGATGGCCTAGATTATTTCGCAATAGAAACTGGAAACTGCTGAAGCAGCGGCGCATCGGAAGCGCGTGTGACCTCGAAGACGAGCCCTGGGAACCACTTTGACACACGCATCGGTCGGGTCGAGTTGTGGATTAGTATTAAGTTAATTAAGTAAAACAGTGTATTTTTAAGTACATAAGTCATTGTTTGACGTGTATAGCACACAAACGGGTTCCCCGTGCTCCACTCCAACCCATCACTTCCTGGCAGAAACCTGATGTTCCCTTTGATACTGAAACAAAATATCTTTTGCTTACCTTTATAGGAAGGTAAAATAGACAAGGTGTTATGATAATACCGATATGTTTCAGAAAATTTATAAAGTGGTGTTTACCTGAAGGGCACAGCTAGATGTTATAGACCGGTGAGCATGAGACAAAGAAAACTCCCTTTGAATTCGTACAATGTATATTTTATAATATAATATTAAAGTACAACCATGGGCAGGTAAAAACCCTATGGAGGGAGACAGGTCGCGCTTTGGTCCGTCAGGTTAATTGCCACTCCGTAACAACCATGGGATATCACTATGTTTAAAACACTGTCCGTACACCTGTAGGCACCTCACTTACTCGAGGACCTCCGACTATCAGGCCTACCTGAGGCGTCCCGGTATACCGTACAGGGGTTGTGTTGAGGCCGGCTCAGGCCAGGGCGTGCTGGACGATGGCGGCGCAGCGGACCAACTGTTACGCAGCTGGCGGGCTGCACGTCCACCGGTCAACCTCGCAGTCCTTCACCGGGCCTTATCCGGAGTGTTGACAAAAGGAGAGGCGCGGCACATCCACATGCGCGCCGCACAAAGGAAAGCTTCGAAGTGCAAACAACCAAGGCAAGCTCCGCCGTAATGAAGCTTGAAATAACTTGCAAACGCAGAAGAAAACAGTAGGAATCTTCATTCACAAAACATTGTTGAAATCATCTGATCCAATCATAAACTTCTTCTTACATTAAACTAGCAAAACGTTAGACGTTAAAAACTTGCAAAAAAACGTTAAAACTTTAAAACGTTAAAAACTTAAAGAAAAAAAAACCCCATAGGTTCATCCGGGATAGTTGGGCATCGCTCGGATGAAACCTAAACCCACCCACTGGACCTTCGGCGATGGGATTTCAGTGATGTTGCATCTCGGTTAAGCTATTTCTATTAATCAAGACATCGGCTCTTGATGCCGCCGAAACATTGTGGCTTTAATTTGCCCACATTCGGGTTTCGGCAATGGAGTCTCCGGCGCTCTCGCGACGACCCCACTTTCCCAAAACCTGTCTCTCAGCTGAGCCAGCTGTCAGTCTGACACACGAACCAACAATGTTGCCAACCAAAATAAAATCTACCAAACCATAAATTCGCCGAATCAACGACAACAATCGATCGACTTGTTTGATCCCAAAATTTAAACAATATAATTATAATATATCAAAAATAAATGTTGCAGATAATTTTAATATACCAAATTTTGAAGAAAATAAAATAATTAAAAATATTCGGGCCCATCGATAACCCTGCAGCGCCATCTGTGATTTCCTGCGGGTAAAATATAAAAACAATGTTATATCGCCAGAAACCACAAGATGTCGCTACAAGGCTCGTTGGTCCGAAATGCTTCGTTACAATACCCCCCTACCCACGAGAGGTTTCGAACTGGGTGAGAAACACGGCTGCCCTCAGCCATAGAGCCTGGAGCGCACAACCAGTCTAAATTTAAAAAAAAAAAAAACTGTCTCTAAAGACGAGACGACAAAACAATTCTATGGACGTAACGAAGCACAACTCAAACTTATAAACAGCACAACCCTAAGCACAACAATTACCCCGACCTGTTATTCTTCACCATTCATTGATCACCTTTCACTTCTTTCATAAAGTAGCACCCAGTATCCATTTCACTGGATGTTACCCACAATCATACCCCTGTTGAGCTGACGACTCTCATAGTGTCACTCGATACCCCTATTCTAAAGACAAAGACAAAAAACAAAACAACAGTTGTTAGAGGCTTATTTAAGGAGTCACTACCCGCTCCGTCGAAAAGGGAAAATAAAACAAAGAGTAACCTAATAAGGTTCCCTAACTAAACTTAATTTACAACGGCTACTATAATGCCCATTAAAAAATTTTTGTTGACACGAGCAACGTAAATAATAAAAAACTATACTAAATATTTGGCTATAACCGCCTAAACAAAAAAAAATAAAAACGCTATATTGAGCGTTCATAAAAACGCTGCGTTGCAGACGCTAGTGTGTATGGGCCTTATCAGTGCACCATAAACACACTAAAAAAAAAACATTAAACATAAAAACATTTATTGTTAAATGTAGTTATTTTAAAATCAAAAGACTACTTACATAAAAAAAACGTGTTTGTCATAAACAGGCTGTATAAATATACGTAGGTTGTTACTAGGTCCTAATGACACAAGTAAACACACCAAAGTTTTATTTTTCTAAATTAAAATGTTATGAAAGCTAATTATGAAAAGGAAAAATACTGTAGCTTTCTTTATAAATGTAAATTTAGAAATTGAGCCAAATATACTGATCCAAGCCGGAAAAAATTGTTTTAAAAAAAAAATATGACTAGGGGAACACGGGGCAATTTGAAAATTAATTTTTTAAATCTTTTATATGCCAAGAACCTAAGTTCTTGCCACTAAATGAAACCAATTCGTATACTAAGGGTGACAAGACCTTTTTAACTACGCACTGCTCGTATTTTGGGGCAAGTTTCGAGGCTTTAAAATTTGCGGCGTCACTCTGTACGTACGTTTTTCGCCACACTACTTGCCCTTCGCGCAAAGTATTGACGTTACGGCGTCGCAGGTTGTAGTACTTCGCGTTCGTCGTGTGAGCCTTCTCGATATTATCCCGAACCTTTTTAAAAATATCCCGAAGGACCCCAAATTCACCCGCATACTCGTCCCTTGGCATAGAGACCTCGTATTCCCTTACGTCATTTTTATAAAAGGAACCGTTAATAATTGGTTCCCGGCCATGGACCAAAAAGAAAGGACTGAAACCAGTGGTTTCGTTCACCGCACTATTTATTGCAAATTGCACCTTAAATAAATGAAGATCCCATGTCCTATGATCGTCAGCTACATAAGACGAAACAGCTGTCATGACTGTTTTGTTGTACCTTTCCACCATGTTAATCTGTGGCGTGTACCTAGGCCCGTAGTGAACTCGTGGAATATTGTACTTCTTGAGAAGGCCACTGAATTCTGATCCCGTGAATTGAACCCCATTGTCGGTAATTACGGTTTCAGGAATCCCGTGAGCTAGAAGCACATAATTCTCAAAGTTTTTAGCTACTTATTTATTTATTTATTTATTTTATTGGAAGACCAACAGCTAATATTACAAAATAATAGTTCATATTAAAAAACAAACAGCCATTTACAGGTCCTCACCAATAGACACAACTTGACTAAAAAGAAAAATGCTATAAAGAGCACTTACAAAATAGGTAAACAAGAAATAATAATAATAATGTAATTAATATGGTAGAACACAATGCAAAAGGTTATTGATTTATTCAACGAAGAAACTCTGACTTAAGAGACGCCTTGCCGCAGTGCAACTAGTATTAAAAAGGTCAATGTCTAGATCACCTGCCAGTCTGTGCTACTGCAGCACTAGTCGCTCGACGAAGTGGAAATAACATGGTGTACTTTTAAAAACAGCATGTTACTACTAAAAGGTGCATGTAACCCGAACGTGATCGTGGAAGAGGTCCTACCAAATCTACGGATACAGCTTGAAACGGCCTATAGCACTGCTTAGGCTGACCCATGATCCCAGGAGTGAGTTTGGTCCTGTGCTTATAAGCGGAACAAATACTACATTTGTTGACAAAATCAAGCACGTCGCGGTACATTCCTGGCCAGAAATACCTCAAACACAACCTACGGTGCGTTTTAAACACTCCGAGGTGTGCCGAGGTCGGTGGTTCGTGGTTTTCGGACATGACCTGCAGACGGTTTGACTTTGGCACAACAATCTTCCAATCAAACTCCTGAGTCAGGGCATACTTACCCTTGCTGTATCGTAGAAGAGTACCATTTTCGACGCGATAATTGGGATATTTTTTGGGATAAGCCGTACATCCAGAGAAAACCTTATCATACCACTCATCACCGGTTCCTGCATTTGGAGCATCGATGGCATCCACATGCAGCAATCGTGAGAGGGCATCAGGGACGACATTATCCTTCCCTTTCCTATGCTCGATTTTAAAATTAAATTGGGATATCCTACAACTCCAACGAGCTAAGCGTCCCGTAGGATTCTCCAAATTCATGAACCACCTAAGTGAAGCGTGATCGGTTACGACGGTGAATGGTCTACTACCTAAATATGGTTCAAATTTTTCAACCGCGTACACAACTGCTAACGCCTCCCTTTCGGTAGCACTATAGTTACGTTCGTTTTTGTTAAGGGATCTGCTGATATAAGCGATAGGTCGGTCATGGCCATCAATATTCTGCGCTAACACACCTCCTACGCCAAAATTAGATGCATCGCAGTGAACTGAAAATGGTTTTCTAAAATCAGGGCAGGCTAAAATTGGAGCTGAAACTAAAGTGTTTTTTAAAGTAACAAAAGCGTTTTCTGCGTCTTGGTTCCAGATAAATTTAGTTTTTGAGCTGGTAAGAGCGTGTAAGGGTGCCGCAATGCTGGAGAAATTCCTAATAAACCTACGGTACCAAGAACAGACACCTAGAAAGGTTTTTAGTTCTTTCGGATTTTTGGGTACCGGGAACTCCAGAACAGCACGAACCTTATCGGGATCCGTCCTAAGCCCAAACTCATCCACTACATAACCCAGATATTTTAAAGAGCTACGGAAGAATTTGCTCTTCTCAAAGTTGATTGTTAAATTGGCGCTCTGTATTCTTTCGTGAAGCCTTTTTAAAAGAAGTATGTGCGTTTCTAGATCTTCAGCAACTACTATAATGTCGTCGATGTACACGAATATCATGCCTTTAGTTACGTCACTGCAGAAAGGATGTCCAAACAACATGTCCATGAGCCGTTGTTGGCGAGCAGGAGCTCCGCATAGGCCGAATGGCATAACTTTAAATTTAAACAACCCCCTACCAGGCACTGTGAAACTAGTCTTCTTCTGTGAGCTAGGGTCGAGTGGAATTTGCCAAAAGCTCGATTTAAAATCCACAGAACTGATGTACTTGGCATTCTTGAGGCTATCCAATATCTGGGGTATGTAGGGAATGGCATAAGCATCGCCTTTTGTCACAGAGTTGAGCCTCCGGCAGTCCAGACAAAATCGCCATGTACCGTCAGCTTTAGGAACCATAAGGACTGGATTGTTCCAAGGACTCTCGCTCGGGGCGACAACGTCCAGCTCCAGCATCTTGTCCAACTCCCTATGTAGTTCCTTCTGCTTTTCCGGTGACATGGGATAAGGTCTACACTTGACCGGTGGCGCAACCCCAGTGTCGATGACGTGCTGTGTAAGATGCGTCCTACCTAAACCCTTGCGCTCAAAAGAAATGTCATGAAATTGCGTTATCATAAGCTCCGCTAACTCCTTGTGGTCATTGGGAAGACTGTCATAAGCTTGTATAGAGTTGACTGGCATTTCTAAAAACTTTTGTGGACCTCTCATGTAGGAAACACTTTCAAAAATTTCTGGCATTAAATTGTATGCCCGCCAAAAGTCCACGCCTAAAATAACATTTAATTTAATACTGGGTATTATAAAAAAATTCAAAATTTTGGTTACTCCATTAAATGTAATGGGCATCATTAAAAATCCAATTGAAGTACACTGGGAACCATCCGCTACAGTAACATTAGTGTCTTTACCAGATTGTACTGTGAAACCTAATGACTCAAAATATGTATGTGCTCCATTACCTAAAATTGAAATTGCTGCACCTGAGTCCAGTAATCCGTAAATTGTCAAATCCAGGACATTAAGTTTCAAATATGGTCGAACGTCATCATCATTGGGCTCGAACAAAACGGAGCTACGTTGTTCAGCTTAAAAAAATTAGTTACTACTTGTAACCATTGTTTCCAATCCCCATCTTCGACCTTCGATGGAGGATCGGCGTTATTGTCCGAGCAAGCTAGTTTTTTGGGTTGTTACATTTTGGGCACGACCTTACCGTAAACCCTAAATGACCGCATTTAAAACATTTGACTGTCTTGTCCCTACACCTTGCGGTTGAGTGAGTAGACACCTTACATCTTTTACAAAAAACTGATTTGTTAGCCGCAGATTTTGTATTAGGATAACTACTAGGCTTTTCAATACTTGGCGGTTGTCGCTGCCTAAAAGTTTGAGCCTGAATTGGTGGCTGAACTGCCGAGACCTGTTCCGTTTCCCTAACATTGGCGGATTCGCTGACGGGCATTACATGTTTCGTTTTGCCTTTGTACACGAAATCATTATTTAAAATAGACTGCTTAGGTGGTTCGACAAACAGTTGTGTCATTTGTCGCGCAGATTCTATTTTTCGGCATTTTTCTTTTAATTCAGCTATCGTAGCTATGTCGTGCAATGCTAACTGCTCTCTAAAAACGGGCCTAATATTGTGCGTTAAAATTTCCAATTTGTCACTATCCGAAAGAGGTCGTTTCAATTGTGAAAACATACAGTTCATAACTGCAAAATAGATGTGTGTTGGTTCATCCTGTCCTTGGGTGCGAGCTCTAATCTCCCCCAGCAAACGATAATCAAAATCAACGGGTGCGAATTCTTGGACTAAAAGCTCACTCAATTCCTGCCAAGACGAAACCTGCTCCTTAACACCTCTGTACCATAGAAGACCTTGGTCCGAAAAGAAACAAAAGGCGGACCTGAAAAGTACATTGTCACTAACTCCGAACGCTGAGGCGCGTTCACTTATGGATTGCAAGAACGTATGTGGACTCGTACGGCCGTCGAACTTAATATTCCACTTCATTAAATTAATTGCTGAACCATCTGTCCCTTTTACCCGGTTTTCCTCTTCTGGGTCGATGACGTTTTTTGTTGTCAACAATTTCTCCAATGAGTGGCCGCAAGCTATAAGATTTTTATTCAGCTTCAATTTTATGTCCCTATCGACAGACTCCGTGCATACTACACGCTCAAGACGGTGATGAAGATGATTATATAAAGCCCTAGCACGCATAAGGTGATGACGTTCCCTAGACTTCACTGCTAAATCAAGTTTTGCCTGCAGCTCCTTCAGCTTTTCGGTGATGATTGGGAATTCTGCCTGTGGTCTTCGTTCATCATCCATTATTTCATCCGGAGAGAAACCAGTGATCAATTCCCTAAGCTGTTTCTTCAATTTGAGAACAGTATCAGCCGGTGCTTCAGCACGAATACTCACTTCATATATTAACTCATCACGGAGCAGTGAATGTAAATAAACCGTTTGGATATCCATGGTTGTGTTTCAGAGTTATAATTTCAAGATTGAAAAGAGGTTTGAAGTGAACTGAAGTAAAGGAGACGTTTCAAGAATGTATGGCGCCCAGGCCTGGACTGTGTACACTTATAATTTAAATCCGTCATTATTATCTATAAGTGTTTTAATTGTTATTTTGCCATATTTTGGCCTAGTTTTTTTGTACAAAATTATAAAATACAAGTAATGACAGTCATAACAAAAAAAAATAACCCTAGCGTCAGTCAGCTGTCATTTGTGACAGTGACATTTCATATGTTTTTGTTAGTACAAAAATAACAATAAATACAGCATTTTCTATTTCGATGCAAAAAACTAACCAATAGAATAAACCAATGCTTGGAAGTTCGCGGAGTACCTAGTTTTGCGCTAAAATCTAGAAAGGATGACAACGCGCAACTACGTCGTCGGCGGCCTAAACATCGCAGTTACCACGTAATGGATGCTGCGCTTCCTGGTCATCACCAGTCTCCACGACTCCCGACGCAACGTGGACTTGGCGACGTACTAACACGGCTGTCGGCCACACAGCGTGCCCGGCCTCATTGTACTGCTGGATGCCCCGTATTGGACGTGTGTACAACGGGGAATTTGTGATTAGTTAAATCAGTGACTAATTGGAAACAGATCAATTTCCAACTGCTTTTTAAACTGTAGCTAGACGCCGCTACAGTCCAAGATGTTGCAGTCAGGACAAACATCTGTGAAGATACCTAGCAGGTGCTCTTGTAGGTACATCTAACCAACATCTAAGATGCAAGATGATTGTGATTGCTAGAACTACTTACACCTCTCGTTCAATATTAATGATAATATGGGATTCTGACTTGTAAAAATAAAACAATAATACTCTTTATTTAATTATTTATTAGTTTTCCACATCCTCTCTTATTAAAATACCATCCAACAAAGGTGCCGGTGCTTCTATACTTTCTTGATGCCGAGCCCAACCTAAATACCATACAATGGCATCACATGAGCACAGCAACCAACAGCGCGGAGACTACAAACACAATTACAGTAGTATCCTACTATAATTTCATTCCAGGTCACACCTTGTCTCATCAACAATATATTTCTAAATTAGTGAATGTTTTTGAAAATTAGTACTGGTCCAGAAATTCCCAATTATATACAGATATGCTATATTTATGCTCCGCACAAATTCTTGAATTTTCCATAACAAGTATTTTTTTGGCTTTTTAATATTCTTGCGTTTAAACAGTCAGGAACTATAAAACATTCTGGATTTTGACACCCCGGTAAAAAACAACGGCCACTGGAATTTGTAGTATGCTGGAAGTTGTCCAGGTCATTGTTGCATAATATGATGTCACTTGACCTATGTTACTATGGCCTTGTTCTATTTGAAGATCTTCTCGTGCTTGAGCCAAACAGTTTGTGCAGACCAGGGCTTGCTGTGGCAACTGTAACAAATGTCAATTTTTTGTTAATTTTTTTATGTTACATCCATTATTAGCTATGAAATATTTGATTCTTTTTTAAAAGTATATTTGTATTGTATTATGAAAGAGAGATAAATTCAAAGTGAGTGCTCCCTAAATGTCTTTAATGACCTCTCTATGAAGGAGTAAGCAATGTATGTACTGCGATCTCGAGGCGGACAATATCTTCCACTGGCTAACAGTGCCTATTGTGGCAATCTGTACCTAATAGAGGAACTGTCATACTAAAAAAAGTTAAAAAAGTTAATACATATATTATTTACCTCACTGGGATAAATCCTTGCAGCCACTTCATCCCTCTCTGGACCTGTTAGTGTGTGTGATGCACTTTATTTGTTAATGAAAGACCGTTATCTTTGACCGGTTACAAATACAGCTGCAATTCTAAGTATTTGTATTGTTAGTTAAAAGTATTTATTATATTAGGTTTAAGTTCAAAACGGCGAAAACAAACTTAAAGCGCGGCGCGCGCTGTTGATTGACAACAATGACATGACACAAAGTAGGTACGTTTAGAAACTATAACTCCACACCATTTTCCAAAGATGATTTTAACAGTTTTAGATAACGGAATAATAAAAGTTCAATAATAATAGTAAAAGCAGTTGGTAGAAGGGTTTAACACTTTTGATTTTATGGTTATTTGTTTATTTTGATATTACAATAATTTATTACAAAACTGAACTTGACGTTCAGTTACATACTTCTGAACGAACTTGTAGTGTTGGTTTGTGTTGCCGTGTTGCCAATTGTGTCCTTTATTCAAATAAGATTTTGCTCATGTACAAAAAAAATACTATAATAATTCTTATTTTAGTATTTTTTATGTAATCCTTGTTTTTTTTTTCTATTTTTCATAAAGTGTACACAGTGCAGGCCAGATTTGAAACATCTCCTTTATGTTTCTAAATGTACCCGTCTGCCTCCAAAACTTATTTTCTAAATATGTACAAAATTTTCACAAAATATAAACCAAATAAGTGTAATTATCACACAACATCAATTCTCAGTCTATCCCTGTAAATAATTTTCAAAACAATAAAAGAAACAACAGTGTTTTATATTAATTTTGTTTAAGGTTATGTTTATATTAAGTAAATGTTTATTAAATAAACTTAAATAAAATTTTTCAAGTTGTAATATGTTATCAATCAATATGTAAAGATGGTAAAGGAAATTTACTACTGAATACTCAATAAAGTTGATGATGAAATACAGTTCTATAATTATTTCTATAAAAACAAATAAGCAAAACGTTTGCCAAGCAGCGGCAACCTGTCAAGATGATGATGAAACTAAGTTACTTAATATCAATTTCCACTCAATGTCCTGTTGTAAATGTTAAAAGAAATAACTAGAAAGTAATATATTATAATTGTTTTAAATGTGAAATTGTTTTTTTTTTTTTAATTAAATATGTTAACAAAATTTTATTGTTGGTAAATTATTATAAGTCCAAAAATTTTACCCAAAAAAAAAACAATACTGATAAAAAAATTGCTAGTATGCATCAAATTATGTTACTAATTGTTTTTAGCCTGTAATTATACAAAAGGTTAAAAAAAATAAAGAAAACACAAATGTAGTAATAAAAATGACAATAAGCCCTAGACCAGTTTGGTCATAAAATTGGGTTTAAACTTATTGTACAAAATAAGTATTTAAGTTAGGTCTCTTTAGGAGGCCTAGAACCTTACTTATACTAAGAAACAGACACAACTTAACCGAGGCTGCTGAACACCGAGGAGTTTTAGTGAGTAGGAGTCTCACATAACCCAGTCGCTTTCCCCGGGCGGCTGGGTATCCATGACGGATTTCTCCTCGTTAAAAAAAAAAAAAAAAAAAAAGGATGCAACATAAACACAAACAATTCACACAAAATCCCATCACTTTTAATAATAAAAAAAAAATACACTGTTTTCACAAAATTTATTCTTAAAGTTTATGCCAACACCACTTATATTCTAAAATGGTTGTACAGAGCGACAATTTCACCAAAATGGGCGCCACTGAAACAAAATATCTTTTGCTTACCTTTATAGGAAGGTAAAATAGACAAGGTGTTATGATAATACCGATATGTTTCAGAAAATTTATAAAGTGGTGTTTACCTGAAGGGCACAGCTAGATGTTATAGACCGGTGAGCATGAGACAAAGAAAACTCCCTTTGAATTTGTACAATGTATATCTTTATCTTTATATTATATATAGCTACAAACCCACTGACTGACTCACTGACTGACTGACTCACTGACATAATTGTTCTCCCAGAAGGAGCGTCGGGGGGTAAAAATAATGTATGAGAAAAGTGATCGGGACCTCCCGGTGAGTATGGGAAAACTTCCAGATCTTGGAAAACTGCTCCGCATCAGGGAGACACCCTACGGCCTGGCGCAACTATCGCACCTGGAACAAATTTTTTTTCGCAAAACCTTTTTAAATCTTGGTCAAATTCTATTGTGGGTGAAAAAAAATCAAAATGGCGGAAAAACAAGATGGCCGCCATACAAAATTTTGTTTTTCCAGAAAATGTCTTGGAGGTAAAAACTGTGTATGGGGTTGTAATCGGAACGTCTTGTTGACTATGGAAATACTTCTCGATCTTTAAAAACTGCTTCGCATCAGGGCAGCACCCCACGGCCTGGCAAAACTATTGCTCCTGGAACGATTCTTTTTTCACGAAACCTATTTAAATCTTGGTCAAATTCAATCGCCCGTGAAAAAAAATCAAAATGGCGGAAAAACAAGATGGCCGCCATACAAATGTCATACAATAGCATTTGGATATATTGAGGTCGAGTTTATTAAATGAGCAATAATCTTGGAACCGAATCAGATCCTCTTGAAGATCCTTTGCATCAGAGAGATTGTTAATCAATTTTAAAATTTTCATATCGTCTGCAAATAATAGTATTTTAGAATGATGAAAGCATTTAATAACATCATTAATAAATATAACAAATAACAGAGGTCCCAGCAAAGATCCCTGAGGTACCCCTGAGGGTACTGATAACCAATTAGAAGAGTAGCCCTGCAGCACCACCGCCTGACTACGATTTTCAATATACGAGGAAAACCAACGATACAAGTCCCCATGTATGCCGGCACTTGCGAGTTTAGATAAGAGCACGTTATGGTCAATTCTGTCAAAACACTTGCTATAGTCAGTGTAAATGACATCTACTTGAGCACCATCTTCCATGCCCTTACTAATAAAATCGCTTGCCAATAGAAGGTTTGATGTGGTGGACCGGTCCCTTAAGAAACCATGTTGATTTTCACTAAAAGAACATTTTAGTGCGGCATATAGTTGATTGTAGACTAGTTTCTCGAGTAATTTCGCAAATAAACATAGTTTGGAAATAGGCCTATAGTTCACAACATGCATTTTGTCTCCTTTCTTCAGGACGGGAGTAATAAAGGCGGACTTCCAAATTTTTGGAACTGTACCCTCAGTGATGGAACGCGTAAATAAAATACTCAGAGGTATAACGAGGCTTTTTGCACAATTAACTATATAAATGGGTGGTATAAGATCAGGTCCACCAGACTTGGTCAGGTCGAGAGACTTCAAGAGTTTTAGGAGCTCCTCACGCGAAACTGAACAAGACGATATATTGCAAGAAGTGTCGTACCGAGTTGTATCAAGGAGAGAAGACTCAACTGCAGCTTCAGTCATTTCCAAAAAGGTAGAATGAAAGTAGTTAGAAAAAAGTTGACTTATGTCGGTACCTGTAACAGCAATATTATCATTGTATTTCATTCTACTCGGATAGGCTCCAGAGTCTTTTTTACTTTTAACGTAGGACCAAAATGCCTTCGGGTTTTTGATTATAGACTGCTCAATATGTGACATGTATGATTCAAAACTTTCTTTTTCTACAATTATAGCTCTCGCACGCAAAAACGAAAATGTCACGTAGTCGGACTTATTATTATATACTTTGTACTTACGATGAAACTTGGATTTCTCTTTGAGTATTTTAATGAGAGCTGAATTATACCAGGGAGGATATGAGGTTGGCTTGAGACATTTTTGCGGAATAAATTGGTCACGGAGTGAATATAACTTGTTATAAAAAATACTTACAGCGTGTTCTAAGGAACCTGAGCCAAGAAGTGATTGCCAGTCAGTATCATCCAGCTGCGATGATATTTGAGTATAATCGGCACGATAGAATAAATATTTACGCTGTGGCTTTACTTGTAGCTCATTTATTTGTGCAAAACTGGCTTCAATGCAGACAGACCTGTGATGATCATCTTCAGGTACTAACGGCAAGTTACAGCCGCGGACTGAGACCGACTCATTCGATAACACTAGGTCTAATATGCGCTCATTACAGTTTTTCTCACTATTATATTGACCAAGACCACAGGAATTCATAACATCCACAAAGTTTATAATATTATCACACAATATGTTAAAAGGCTGGAGGGCAGAACCCGAATTTAATAATTTCCACGAGATTTTATGCTCAAAATTAAAATCACCCATTACAATAAACTTGTCAAGTGGGTTCAGCATAATTATATCATTAAGTTTGTATGTAAAATTTTGCAATTGCGCGCTGTATGAATACCCCCTATTCTCATCACACAGATATAAAGTGCATATGTGGATATTATATGAAGTGTCAGGTCTGGAGCGCCGCAAAGAAACAGTCACCCAAATGTCTTCCGCTGAACTTCGCCAATCATGCCTCTCAACCACAGTAAAGTCTTTCCTTACTGCAATTAACACACCCCCTCCTAATGACTGACCAAGACGAGCGTAATTCCGATCACGTCTAAATACTAGATATCGTGCATCAAATAACTCTGAGTCACTAATACTATCTAATAGCCAAGTCTCAGTTATAGAAATAATATCATAATTATTTAGGTAAACATTCCGCAAGAAGTTACTTGTTTTTGTACGCACACCACGAACATTTTGGTGATATAAATTAAGCGAAACCACTGATGGATCTTACTATTAATATGTAGGTAAATACAAAATGATTCCCACTACAAGTAAACCCGTTAATAGATGGAATAGTTAGCACACACAATAATAAGTAATATAAGGCACCGTTTAAAGCATAAAATAGCATCAATACATCCATTATGAGTAGCACAAAAGGCGTTATCTCAGCCCGAGACCGGCCATCGGTATACAACTGCAGACCATTAAGCAATCGTAGCCGTTGTGTGATTAATATAAGGTGTAAATTGCAATAGATTGAAACAATTGCCCAGCAACTAAAGAAATAATAATTGAATATTATAACGACAGCGATTGTCAAACTTTGCTTACCATTACAAACCAATGAGATGGTATGAATTGTAACTTTAAGAAAATATAGCAGCAAGTAAATAATTTTGATCGCTTTGAGAGTCCAGGTCGTCTTCACACAAGTTTTGGCAGGTCCTTTTCGGTTTTGATGTTGAGTATGGGCGAAGTATCGTCTCTTCGTGCAAATATTTTGCAGTGTTTCACCCATACATATTGAAACCCCTTCTCTGTGGCAGTTTTCTTGACTTGGGTTAGAAGAGTCTTGTTCCTGAATGTCAGGTGATCGTTGACAAAAATTCTAACACGCTTATCCGTGAGTCCCATATCAGCAGCCATTAGAGGAGATGACTTGGCGGCAGATCTAGCTGCCGCCATAAAATCTTCCTTAACATAGCGGCTATTGAAACAAACGATCACTGGCTTCGACTGATTGGGGTCACGGGACTGCACCCGGGTGACAAAATTAATTTGGTTTGGGACGACTGGGTATTGGATCTTCTTACCGATGCCACAAACTAGATTTAGCAGATTTTCGTTTGCGCTTTGAGGAATTCCCTTTAACTCAACGTTTTGCATCCGTGACCATTGTTCTTTCTCCTGATTTTCATTCTCGATTCTATCAAGTTGAAGTTGAATCAGGTTCATTTGGTCTTTTTTAGCATTCTCCAGCTGTGTTAACCTATCCTCAGTCTTTTTAATTCTGGTAGAGAACTCTTCAATGACGGCGTTGGCTGCACTCACGGACGTTTTTAGTTCGCCGAGTTCGCTCCTGATCGCCCTGACTTCCTCAATTAACGACTCAAGAGGAGACATTTTCCCAGCTAAAGCCCTGAT
The DNA here is from genome assembly GCF_024362695.1 of Pectinophora gossypiella. Lineage (NCBI taxonomy): Eukaryota > Metazoa > Arthropoda > Insecta > Lepidoptera > Gelechiidae > Pectinophora > Pectinophora gossypiella. The sequence continues at coordinate 20,049 of NW_026063259.1, read as the reverse complement.
TTCCTGAAGAAGCAGGGCGTAGTTACTATCAGGCACGACATCAACAGGTCCAGCGACACTTGTAGTCTGAGCCGCACTCGGGGTCTGCACTGCTATTCCGGCCTGTCTGCATTTATGACACCTCCATGAAGATTTTCTTTCTTCTCCTAACTTCCTGTAGCCTACCTCCGTAATACCTGCACAATGATAGTGCAGGTCCTTAGAACACGCGTAACAATGTACTCCTTCTAATAACTGCTCGTCGCACTGATTACACACGCTTGAACTCATGATGAAGTTTGAGAAACTGTGGAAATGGTGTTACACCGAAACAGGAGCTTAGATAGTTGGACGCGCTCGCGTGCTACCACGGTTGTGACGAGACTGATGATTATGAAAACACTTCTCGGTTTTCGATAACTGCTCTGCATCAGGGAGACACCCTACGGCCTGGCCAAACTATCGCATCTAGAACATTATTTTTTCCACCAAGCCTATTAAAACCTTAGTCAAATTCAGTCGCCGGTGAAAAAAAATCAAAATGGCGGAAAAACAAGATGGCCGCCATACAAAATTTTGTTTTTCCAGAAAATGTCTCGGGGGTAAAAACGATGCATGGGGATGTAATCGGAAGATAATGTTGAGAATTTAAATACTGCTTAACCTTCGAAAACTGCTCCTCATCAGGGAGGCACCCTACGGCCTGGCGAAACTATCGGACCTGGATCAATTCTGTTTCCGCACAACGTATTTAAACCTCGGTCAAATTTTATCGCTGGTGAAAAAAATCAAAATGGCGGAAAATCAAGATGGCCGCTATACAAATTTTTCGTTTTTCCTCAAAATGCCTTGTGGGTAAAAATAATGTAAAGGGGTGTGATCGAAACGTCATGTCGAGTATGGAAATACGTCTGAGTATCCGATGTCTGCTTCGCATCAGGGAAACACCCTACTGCCTGGCGAAACTATCGCACCTGGAACTTTTTTGTTTTCACGAAACCTATTTAAATCTTGGTCAAGTTTTATCGCCGGTGAAAAAAAAAAAACAAAATGGCCGAAAGACAAGATGGCCGCCATATAAATTTTTGTTTTTCCAGAAAATGTCTCGGGTGTAAAAATTATGTATAGGGGTGTGATCGGAACGTCATCTTGGAAAACTGCTCCGCATTAGGGAGACACCCTACGGCCTGGCAAACCTATCGCACTTGGAACTTTTTTGTTTTCACGAAATCTATTTAAATCTTGGTCAAATTTTATCGACGGTGAAAAAAAAAACAAAATGGCGAAAAAACAAGATGGCCGCCATACAAAATTTTGTTTTTCCAGAAAGTGACTCGGGGGTAAAATTAATGCATAAAGAGTGTGATCAAAACTTCAAGTTGAATATAGAAATACTTCTCGAGCTCCAAAAACTGCTCCGCATCAGGGAGACACCCTACGGCCTGGCGAAACTATCGCACCTGCAACTTTTTTGTTTTCACGAAACCTATTTAAATCTTGGTCAAATTTTACCGCCGGTGAAAAAAAAAAAAACAAAATGGCCGAAAGACAAGATGGCCGCCATATAAATTTTTGTTTTTCCAGAAAATGTCTCGGGTGTAAAAATTATGTATAGGGGTGTGATCGGAACGTCATCTTGGAAAACTGCTCCGCATAAGGGAGACACCCTACGGCCTGGCGAAATTATCGCACCTGGAACTTTTTTGTTTTCACGAAACCTATTTAAATCTTGGTCAAATTTTATCGACGGTGAAAAAACAACAAAATGGCCGAAAAACAAGATGGCCGCCATATAAATATTTGTTTTTCCAGAAAATGTCTCGGGTGTAAAAATTATGTATAGGGGTGTGATCAGAACGTCATCTTGGAAAACTGCTCCGCATCAGGGAGACACCCTACGGCCTGGCAAAACTATAGCACCTAGAACTTTTGTGATTTCACGACACCTATTTAAGTCTTGGTCAAATTCTATCGCGGTAAAAAATTTGTGGGAAAACAAGACGCGCGCGCAGCTTGCTGCGCGCTAACCACGCGACATCTAGTTTTATAATATAATATTAAAGTACAACCATGGGCAGGTAAAAACCCTATGGAGGGAGACAGGTCGCGCTTTGGTCCGTCAGGTTAATTGCCACTCCGTAACAACCATGGGATATCACTATGTCTGACGGACAGTGTTTTAAACATAGTGATATCCCATGGTTGTTACGGAGTGGCAATTAACCTGACGGACCAAAGCGCGACCTGTCTCCCTCCATAGGGTTTTTACCTGCCCATGGTTGTACTTTAATATTATATTATAAAACTAGATGTCGCGTGGTTGGGTCGCAGCAAGCTGCTCGCGCGTCTTTTTTTCCCACAATTTTTTTACCGCGATAGAATTTGACCAAGACTTAAATAGGTGTCGTGAAATCACAAAAGTTCTAGGTGCTATAGTTTTGCCAGGCCGTAGGGTGTCTCCCTGATGCGGAGCAGTTTTCCAAGATGACGTTCTGATCACACCCCTATACATAATTTTTACACCCGAGACATTTTCTGGAAAAACAAATATTTATATGGCGGCCATCTTGTTTTTCGGCCATTTTGTTGTTTTTTCACCGTCGATAAAATTTGACCAAGATTTAAATAGGTTTCGTGAAAACAAAAAAGTTCCAGGTGCGATAATTTCGCCAGGCCGTAGGGTGTCTCCCTTATGCGGAGCAGTTTTCCAAGATGACGTTCCGATCACACCCCTATACATAATTTTTACACCCGAGACATTTTCTGGAAAAACAAAAATTTATATGGCGGCCATCTTGTCTTTCGGCCATTTTGTTTTTTTTTTTTTTTCACCGGCGGTAAAATTTGACCAAGATTTAAATAGGTTTCGTGAAAACAAAAAAGTTGCAGGTGCGATAGTTTCGCCAGGCCGTAGGGTGTCTCCCTGATGCGGAGCAGTTTTTGGAGCTCGAGAAGTATTTCTATATTCAACTTGAAGTTTTGATCACACTCTTTATGCATTAATTTTACCCCCGAGTCACTTTCTGGAAAAACAAAATTTTGTATGGCGGCCATCTTGTTTTTCCGCCATTTTGTTTTTTTTTTCACCGTCGATAAAATTTGACCAAGATTTAAATAGATTTCGTGAAAACAAAAAAGTTCCAAGTGCGATAGGTTTGCCAGGCCGTAGGGTGTCTCCCTAATGCGGAGCAGTTTTCCAAGATGACGTTCCGATCACACCCCTATACATAATTTTTACACCCGAGACATTTTCTGGAAAAACAAAAATTTATATGGCGGCCATCTTGTCTTTCGGCCATTTTGTTTTTTTTTTTTCACCGGCGATAAAACTTGACCAAGATTTAAATAGGTTTCGTGAAAACAAAAAAGTTCCAGGTGCGATAGTTTCGCCAGGCAGTAGGGTGTTTCCCTGATGCGAAGCAGACATCGGATACTCAGACGTATTTCCATACTCGACATGACGTTTCGATCACACCCCTTTACATTATTTTTACCCACAAGGCATTTTGAGGAAAAACGAAAAATTTGTATAGCGGCCATCTTGATTTTCCGCCATTTTGATTTTTTTCACCAGCGATAAAATTTGACCGAGGTTTAAATACGTTGTGCGGAAACAGAATTGATCCAGGTCCGATAGTTTCGCCAGGCCGTAGGGTGCCTCCCTGATGAGGAGCAGTTTTCGAAGGTTAAGCAGTATTTAAATTCTCAACATTATCTTCCGATTACATCCCCATGCATCGTTTTTACCCCCGAGACATTTTCTGGAAAAACAAAATTTTGTATGGCGGCCATCTTGTTTTTCCGCCATTTTGATTTTTTTTCACCGGCGACTGAATTTGACTAAGGTTTTAATAGGCTTGGTGGAAAAAATAATGTTCTAGATGCGATAGTTTGGCCAGGCCGTAGGGTGTCTCCCTGATGCAGAGCAGTTATCGAAAACCGAGAAGTGTTTTCATAATCATCAGTCTCGTCACAACCGTGGTAGCACGCGAGCGCGTCCAACTATCTAAGCTCCTGTTTCGGTGTAACACCATTTCCACAGTTTCTCAAACTTCATCATGAGTTCAAGCGTGTGTAATCAGTGCGACGAGCAGTTATTAGAAGGAGTACATTGTTACGCGTGTTCTAAGGACCTGCACTATCATTGTGCAGGTATTACGGAGGTAGGCTACAGGAAGTTAGGAGAAGAAAGAAAATCTTCATGGAGGTGTCATAAATGCAGACAGGCCGGAATAGCAGTGCAGACCCCGAGTGCGGCTCAGACTACAAGTGTCGCTGGACCTGTTGATGTCGTGCCTGATAGTAACTACGCCCTGCTTCTTCAGGAAATCAGGGCTTTAGCTGGGAAAATGTCTCCTCTTGAGTCGTTAATTGAGGAAGTCAGGGCGATCAGGAGCGAACTCGGCGAACTAAAAACGTCCGTGAGTGCAGCCAACGCCGTCATTGAAGAGTTCTCTACCAGAATTAAAAAGACTGAGGATAGGTTAACACAGCTGGAGAATGCTAAAAAAGACCAAATGAACCTGATTCAACTTCAACTTGATAGAATCGAGAATGAAAATCAGGAGAAAGAACAATGGTCACGGATGCAAAACGTTGAGTTAAAGGGAATTCCTCAAAGCGCAAACGAAAATCTGCTAAATCTAGTTTGTGGCATCGGTAAGAAGATCCAATACCCAGTCGTCCCAAACCAAATTAATTTTGTCACCCGGGTGCAGTCCCGTGACCCCAATCAGTCGAAGCCAGTGATCGTTTGTTTCAATAGCCGCTATGTTAAGGAAGATTTTATGGCGGCAGCTAGATCTGCCGCCAAGTCATCTCCTCTAATGGCTGCTGATATGGGACTCACGGATAAGCGTGTTAGAATTTTTGTCAACGATCACCTGACATTCAGGAACAAGACTCTTCTAACCCAAGTCAAGAAAACTGCCACAGAGAAGGGGTTTCAATATGTATGGGTGAAACACTGCAAAATATTTGCACGAAGAGACGATACTTCGCCCATACTCAACATCAAAACCGAAAAGGACCTGCCAAAACTTGTGTGAAGACGACCTGGACTCTCAAAGCGATCAAAATTATTTACTTGCTGCTATATTTTCTTAAAGTTACAATTCATACCATCTCATTGGTTTGTAATGGTAAGCAAAGTTTGACAATCGCTGTCGTTATAATATTCAATTATTATTTCTTTAGTTGCTGGGCAATTGTTTCAATCTATTGCAATTTACACCTTATATTAATCACACAACGGCTACGATTGCTTAATGGTCTGCAGTTGTATACCGATGGCCGGTCTCGGGCTGAGATAACGCCTTTTGTGCTACTCATAATGGATGTATTGATGCTATTTTATGCTTTAAACGGTGCCTTATATTACTTATTATTGTGTGTGCTAACTATTCCATCTATTAACGGGTTTACTTGTAGTGGGAATCATTTTGTATTTACCTACATATTAATAGTAAGATCCATCAGTGGTTTCGCTTAATTTATATCACCAAAATGTTCGTGGTGTGCGTACAAAAACAAGTAACTTCTTGCGGAATGTTTACCTAAATAATTATGATATTATTTCTATAACTGAGACTTGGCTATTAGATAGTATTAGTGACTCAGAGTTATTTGATGCACGATATCTAGTATTTAGACGTGATCGGAATTACGCTCGTCTTGGTCAGTCATTAGGAGGGGGTGTGTTAATTGCAGTAAGGAAAGACTTTACTGTGGTTGAGAGGCATGATTGGCGAAGTTCAGCGGAAGACATTTGGGTGACTGTTTCTTTGCGGCGCTCCAGACCTGACACTTCATATAATATCCACATATGCACTTTATATCTGTGTGATGAGAATAGGGGGTATTCATACAGCGCGCAATTGCAAAATTTTACATACAAACTTAATGATATAATTATGCTGAACCCACTTGACAAGTTTATTGTAATGGGTGATTTTAATTTTGAGCATAAAATCTCGTGGAAATTATTAAATTCGGGTTCTGCCCTCCAGCCTTTTAACATATTGTGTGATAATATTATAAACTTTGTGGATGTTATGAATTCCTGTGGTCTTGGTCAATATAATAGTGAGAAAAACTGTAATGAGCGCATATTAGACCTAGTGTTATCGAATGAGTCGGTCTCAGTCCGCGGCTGTAACTTGCCGTTAGTACCTGAAGATGATCATCACAGGTCTGTCTGCATTGAAGCCAGTTTTGCACAAATAAATGAGCTACAAGTAAAGCCACAGCGTAAATATTTATTCTATCGTGCCGATTATACTCAAATATCATCGCAGCTGGATGATACTGACTGGCAATCACTTCTTGGCTCAGGTTCCTTAGAACACGCTGTAAGTATTTTTTATAACAAGTTATATTCACTCCGTGACCAATTTATTCCGCAAAAATGTCTCAAGCCAACCTCATATCCTCCCTGGTATAATTCAGCTCTCATTAAAATACTCAAAGAGAAATCCAAGTTTCATCGTAAGTACAAAGTATATAATAATAAGTCCGACTACGTGACATTTTCGTTTTTGCGTGCGAGAGCTATAATTGTAGAAAAAGAAAGTTTTGAATCATACATGTCACATATTGAGCAGTCTATAATCAAAAACCCGAAGGCATTTTGGTCCTACGTTAAAAGTAAAAAAGACTCTGGAGCCTATCCGAGTAGAATGAAATACAATGATAATATTGCTGTTACAGGTACCGACATAAGTCAACTTTTTTCTAACTACTTTCATTCTACCTTTTTGGAAATGACTGAAGCTGCAGTTGAGTCTTCTCTCCTTGATACAACTCGGTACGACACTTCTTGCAATATATCGTCTTGTTCAGTTTCGCGTGAGGAGCTCCTAAAACTCTTGAAGTCTCTCGACCTGACCAAGTCTGGTGGACCTGATCTTATACCACCCATTTATATAGTTAATTGTGCAAAAAGCCTCGTTATACCTCTGAGTATTTTATTTACGCGTTCCATCACTGAGGGTACAGTTCCAAAAATTTGGAAGTCCGCCTTTATTACTCCCGTCCTGAAGAAAGGAGACAAAATGCATGTTGTGAACTATAGGCCTATTTCCAAACTATGTTTATTTGCGAAATTACTCGAGAAACTAGTCTACAATCAACTATATGCCGCACTAAAATGTTCTTTTAGTGAAAATCAACATGGTTTCTTAAGGGACCGGTCCACCACATCAAACCTTCTATTGGCAAGCGATTTTATTAGTAAGGGCATGGAAGATGGTGCTCAAGTAGATGTCATTTACACTGACTATAGCAAGTGTTTTGACAGAATTGACCATAACGTGCTCTTATCTAAACTCGCAAGTGCCGGCATACATGGGGACTTGTATCGTTGGTTTTCCTCGTATATTGAAAATCGTAGTCAGGCGGTGGTGCTGCAGGGCTACTCTTCTAATTGGTTATCAGTACCCTCAGGGGTACCTCAGGGATCTTTGCTGGGACCTCTGTTATTTGTTATATTTATTAATGATGTTATTAAATGCTTTCATCATTCTAAAATACTATTATTTGCAGACGATATGAAAATTTTAAAATTGATTAACAATCTCTCTGATGCAAAGGATCTTCAAGAGGATCTGATTCGGTTCCAAGATTATTGCTCATTTAATAAACTCGACCTCAATATATCCAAATGCTATTGTATGACATTTGTATGGCGGCCATCTTGTTTTTCCGCCATTTTGATTTTTTTTCACGGGCGATTGAATTTGACCAAGATTTAAATAGGTTTCGTGAAAAAAGAATCGTTCCAGGAGCAATAGTTTTGCCAGGCCGTGGGGTGCTGCCCTGATGCGGAGCAGTTTTTAAAGATCGAGAAGTATTTCCATAGTCAACAAGACGTTCCGATTACAACCCCATACACAGTTTTTACCTCCAAGACATTTTCTGGAAAAACAAAATTTTGTATGGCGGCCATCTTGTTTTTCCGCCATTTTGATTTTTTTTCACCCACAATAGAATTTGACCAAGATTTAAAAAGGTTTTGCGAAAAAAAATTTGTTCCAGGTGCGATAGTTGCGCCAGGCCGTAGGGTGTCTCCCTGATGCGGAGCAGTTATCCAAGATCTGGAATCTTTGGTGTGGAGCACAAGATATAGGGAGGGTGAAACAGCCGGCACTACAAAGATATTTTTCCCGGAGGCCATAAGCGCCTACAGAACGATCAGGAAGATAGAGTTGACAGGGGTTATTACACAAATATTAACGGGTCACGGTGGGTTCTCTCAATACTTGCACAGATTCAAGTGTAAGGAGAACCCAACGTGCATCTGTGAACCGGATGTCGACGAAACAGTTGCCCACTTATTGTTCGCTTGCCCCACGAACGCCCTATTAAAATATAACGCCGAACAAGAACTAGGCGAAACAATAAATATCCAAAACGCACACCAGCTTATCGCTAACAGTAAAACAAGAAAGGTATTTCTAGATTACTGCAAAAAGGTAGCAGATAGAGCAATAAAAAGAAATAGCAGCAAATAATAAGCATGTTGCCGGTATATACTGCGCTATATGCCAGCCAACATACGCGATGTATAAATAGAAATAAGTAAGTAGATAATAAGCAAGTGGTTTCCTAGTGGTAAATAGTTGTAAAGTTAGTCTGTTAAGCTAGAAAAGTAAGAGAAAAAAAAAAAAAAAAAAAAAAAATTGGACAAAACAAGAGAAAAAAAAAAACAAATTAAAAAAAAAAAAAAAAGTAATGTGCCACATTAGCCCATTTATTATATTATATTAATACATGAACACAAACAAAAAAAAACCCCCACACACACCACATACACCATCTAATAAAAAAAAACATAATACACGTATCCGAGCTGACGAAAGATCAATACAAAATTGTACTGATTCTGGATCAACTCTGTAGAGCAAAACGACCGATTACCGTTGTGTAAAAAGTTTAATTTTCCGCTTGACAAAGGCTCTGCCGCCCTATGGTAGAGGATAGCCAGCGCAAAAAAAAAAAAAAAAAACACTGTCCGTACACCTGTAGGCACCTCACTTACTCGAGGACCTCCGACTATCAGGCCTACCTGAGGCGTCCCGGTATACCGTACAGGGGTTGTGTTGAGGCCGGCTCAGGCCAGGGCGTGCTGGACGATGGCGGCGCAGCGGACCAACTGTTACGCAGCTGGCGGGCTGCACGTCCACCGGTCAACCTCGCAGTCCTTCACCGGGCCTTATCCGGAGTGTTGACAAAAGGAGAGGCGCGGCACATCCACATGCGCGCCGCACAAAGGAAAGCTTCGAAGTGCAAACAACCAAGGCAAGCTCCGCCGTAATGAAGCTTGAAATAACTTGCAAACGCAGAAGAAAACAGTAGGAATCTTCATTCACAAAACATTGTTGAAATCATCTGATCCAATCATAAACTTCTTCTTACATTAAACTAGCAAAACGTTAGACGTTAAAAACTTGCAAAAAAACGTTAAAACTTTAAAACGTTAAAAACTTAAAGAAAAAAAAACCCCATAGGTTCATCCGGGATAGTTGGGCATCGCTCGGATGAAACCTAAACCCACCCACTGGACCTTCGGCGATGGGATTTCAGTGATGTTGCATCTCGGTTAAGTTATTTCTATTAATCAAGACATCGGCTCTTGATGCCGCCGAAACATTGTGGCTTTAATTTGCCCACATTCGGGTTTCGGCAATGGAGTCTCCGGCGCTCTCGCGACGACCCCACTTTCCCAAAACCTGTCTCTCAGCTGAGCCAGCTGTCAGTCTGACACACGAACCAACAATGTTGCCAACCAAAATAAAATCTACCAAACCATAAATTCGCCGAATCAACGACAACAATCGATCGACTTGTTTGATCCCAAAATTTAAACAATATAATTATAATATATCAAAAATAAATGTTGCAGATAATTTTAATATACCAAATTTTGAAGAAAATAAAATAATTAAAAATATTCGGGCCCATCGATAACCCTGCAGCGCCATCTGTGATTTCCTGCGGGTAAAATATAAAAACAATGTAATATCGCCAGAAACCACAAGATGTCGCTACAAGGCTCGTTGGTCCGAAATGCTTCGTTACAATACGCTTCACGTTGATGTTTTGGGGCCCTTGCCTGAATGTAAAGACTATAAACACATAATGTTAGTAGTTGATGCGTTCACTAAGTACATATGCATACTTACGCCCATCCAGCGCCAAGATTTTAGTGAACTACAACGAGTTTGTAAAAATGTTATATCGTTGTTTGGCACTCCGCGCTTGATAGTGTGTGATAGAGGTCGTATGCTGGAGTGCGCTGCCTTCAAGTCGTGGATGCAAGTTTTGGGTGTAGAACTCCATTATATAACCCCCGAAATGCATCAAGCTAACGAGCAGGTAGAACGATACGTGCGGACCGTGTTAAACATGCTCAGGATTGAGGTCACTTATAAAAAGCGTCAATGGGCTGATGAGCTGTGGCAGCTTCAGTTAATCCTTAATCTGACTATGCAGAAAATAACACAATCTTCTGCCTTAAATCTGTTAGTGGGACATGAGAGTGCCACGCCAGCGATTAGAGCCCTGATACGAGATGTCGCGCAAGCACCATCGGCCGTCAACCGCGAGTCAAGAAGAGAGATGCCAAGACAGAGGACGGCCGAGCAGTTGTCCAATAACCAGAGGACCATGGATGCTCGCGTTAATCGCGAACGTCGTCCACCCCGTATGTTCCAGGAAGGCGACCACGTCTTCGTTATTAAGTTCGCCCAGTCTACGGGGAAGCTGGACCACGGCTTGCGTGGCCCTTATCGGGTGCTGCGAGTCCTGCCTAACGACCGCTATGAGTTAAAGCTCCTGGCTGGATCCTATGGAAAGTCCACGTACGCAGCTGCCCAGTACATGGTCCCTTGGAGAGGGGAATGGACCCCCGAATCTTGCTCTGCCTTCTTCGAGGGTGAGTGCTGAGATCAACCTGCGCAGCCTGGAGGGGCTGATGTACCTATTGTGAGAAATGGTACCGTTTGTTGGGCCTTCTTGTCGGTGTGGTGCACCCTTTGGGTGTACCCACGACTTTCTGTGTTGGGCCTTCTTGTCGGTGTGGTGCACCCTTTGGGTGTACCCACGACTTCAAATCAAATCAAATCAAATCAAATATACTTTATTGCACAGAACTAGAATTCCTGAAGCTTCAGAAGCTGGTCGGCCTTGCAAACCGATCAGTCACTGTGGGATGTGCGTTCACAGTGTTTTTATTAAGCATGAATGTTGTATGTAACAGTGTACAACCTGAATGTTCAATGGTCCATTTTTAGTATTCAGCGGGATGCGTGTTATTTACAAACGATGATACCTTCTTGACGACCCCAAGAAGTTCTCTTCTGTGACTGTTATTTTGGAACATAAACATTCAATTTGTGCGTTAACAATCCTCTAACCTCTAACTTTAACTAAACTCTTAACTATACGGCATGAAATCCATAAGTACGCACCTAACGCTTATGTTGCCCCTTAGAAAATGACGACAATGACCCGGACCAAAGTCAGCCGGGACTCTACTTGGAGTCCGACCAGTCTGAGGAAGCTGCGGTGGACGACCCTGAATTGGACCCGTCAGTGAGGTTAGATGCCACGGAGCCTGAGTCATCAACGCAACATGAAGAGCCGCGACCGGGCCCTTCGCGGGGCCTAGACATGCCTATACTCGATTAAGCGGAAGTATGACGCGGTTTAGCCTGACGGGGACGTCAGGGTGTCAGGAGAGGCCGTGTTAGGTATTCCCTAGGGTTAAGGAGGTGGTAGGGCGACCGACGTTATAAAAGTAGGGGCGAGCAGAGGCGCGCTCTCACTCTGTCAACATCGGTCGTGCGTTATAAGATTAATGACTACCTAAATGTGAAACAAAAGATTTTTGCTTACCTATAGACAAGGTAGGTAAATAGGAAATGGTGTTAAAATACTGATATGTTTCAGAAAATTTATAAGTGGTGTTTACCTGAAGGGCACAGCTAGATGTTATAGACCGGTGAGCATGAGACAAAGAAAACTCCCTTGAATTTGTACAATGTATATTTTACAATTATAATTATTAAAGTACAACCATGGGCAGGTAAAAACCCTATGGAGGGAGACAGGTCGCGCTTTGGTCCGTCAGGTTAATTGTCACTCCGTAACAACCATGGGATATCACTATATTTAAAAACACTGTCCGTACACCTGTAGGCACCTCACTTCCTCGAGGACCTCCGACTATCAGGCCTACCTGAGGCGTTCCGGAATACCGTACAGGTGATGAGTTGAGGCCGGCTCAGGCCAGGGCGTGCTGGACGATGGCGGCGCAGCGGGCCAACTGTTACGCAGCTGGCGGGCTGCACGTCCACTGGTCAACCTCGCAGACCTTCACCGGGCCTTATCCGGTGTGTTGACAAAAGGAGAGGCGCGGCACATCCACATGCGCGCCGCACAAAGGAAAGCTTCGACGTGCAAACAACCAAGGCAAGCTCCGCCGAAATGAAGCTTGAAATAACTTGCAAACGCAGAAGAAAACAGTAGCAATCTTCATTCACAAAATTTGTTGAAATAGTCTGATCCAATCATAAACTTCTTCTTAGATTAAAACTTGCAAAACGTTAGAAAATTAAAACGTTAAAACTTTAAAGACGTTAAAACAATTAAAAACTCAAAACTTTAAAAACCCCATCTGCAACAAGGAATGGCAATGATTAGCATGTGGTTCAGCTGACAGCGTGGCAAGGCAACTCACGAGTGTAAAACAAAGAAAATAACTTACAGGTTCATCCGGGATAGTTGGGCATCGCTCGGATGAAACCTAAATCCACCCACTGGACCTTCGGCGATGGGATTTCAGTGATGTTGCTGAAAACAAGGACCTCGAGGTTATCACAAAGTTGGTGCAAAAATATGCACGAAGAATTGCGAGGACTTACCATCTCGGTTAAGTTGTTTGTTTTACTTAAGACATCGGCTCTTGATGCCGCCGATAAATTGTGGCTTTAATATTTGCCCACATTGGGGTTTCGGCAATGGAGTCTCCGGCGCTCTCGCGACGTCCCCACTTTCCAAAACCTGTCTCAGCTCAGCCAGCTGTCAGTCTGACACAAGAACCACGAACAAAGTTGCCAAACTAGAAAAAATCTACCAAACCATAAATTCAAGGAAAGCGACAGTAAATTCAAGGCTGCGGAGAAGAAGGTGCCGATATTCATAAGTAATATCCATAAAGATACGACTGAACAGGATATCGTTGAATATATTTCAAAGAAGACACAGGAAATCGTTACTTTGAAGAAGATATCGACCACTAAAAGTCATAATGCATACAAATTCTTTGTATCTAAACATAAGTTGTCATTATTTCTTGATGAAAACTTGTGGCCACAAGGGATAATTTTTCGTCGATTTGTGCATTTTAAGCACATTAGTGGTGATAAGTAAAAGTAACGGCCTTGTAATGTGTTCTAATGGGTTGCACTGAACTACATACTTTCATTAGTTTCAACTGCAAGAATGCTAAACGATGTGTGGACTGTATAAGGCAATTATGTAAAACATCTAGTATTATTGCCCTACAAGAAACTTGGTTGCAGAAGAGTGAAATTACGTTCCTACAGAGTATTGATGAAAACTTCAGTTACACGGGGACCTCAGCGATGGATGATGAGGCGGGCATGATGTCGGGGCGACCCTATGGAGGGGTGGCCCTGCTGTGGAATAAGCATGTCTTCCAACAGGTGTCCGTGATGCAGTGTGACAACCCGCGAGTGTGTGCCGTAAAAATATGTATAGGGCAAAGGTCATTTTTAGTAATGTGTGTGTACATGCCAACAAACTCAGTGGACAACTTAGCAGAATTTACGGATTGCCTCGGACTGGTGAGTGCTATCATTGATAACAATAACTGTGACTCTGTTTACGTGCTCGGTGACTTTAACGCGCATCCAGGAAAACCTTTCTTTGATGAACTGAAATGTTTCTGTCAAGAACAAGAATGGATGTGTGTTGATGTGGATATGTTGGGGCTGGCATCAGACACATTTACTTTCGTTAGCCAAGTGCACGGGACACGAAGCTGGCTGGATCATTGTGTTGTGTTCTATTAATACTTATAATTTATTGTTTAAAATTCGATTGTTATTAAAATGATGTTATGTTGTTTTATATAAAAAAGGTGTGGATTTGATATTGGAATAATTTTGTGATATCTACTATTTTAATAAACATGTAAGTTAATACTATTTTGAGGTGATGGTAGTAAAAGTAGGAACTATAATATTGTGTATAAATAATTATATTTAAATAAAATGTAGTAAAATGTTGTTAAATAATTCGTAACATATTATAAGTTACTCAGTTGATGCGTAGTTGCAATGCAGTAGGAGGGCGCTAGTAGAGTAAGAGTGGGGATGGAAAGCAAGGAGGGAGTCGGCCAGCTAGTGCCCGGCAGTCTCATTGCAGCTACGTAGCCGAAAGGTGGTTAAAAATAGATATTGAAAGTATTGAATATACATTTGAAGTGAATATTGAAGGTGGTTTTATTACAAGTCAGAAGTGGGATCACCTGCGAGCCATGTCGGATAAAAACCGTAAGTATTTTTGCATATTTTCAAAATCATCATTACTAAATACCTCAGAATAAAAATTGGCAAGTGGTTCTTTAAGTATTCGTCAATTAAAGTAGTTGCAAAGAAATTTTCTTTTGTTTGCTCTAAACAATGATTACCGGTACAATGCACATGGTACGTTTGGTCGGGGCAACTCCCCGACAATGTTATCCGTATATTGAGCTAGTAACCTACGTGGATATTGCAATAAAATTTGGTCGGAGCTACTCTTCGATAATTTTATTGTGATATGAGCAGTTATTAAATATTATTTTTCTCAATGGCCCCAAATATTAGTTCGGGCTAATGCGTGTGGTACTTTTGGTCGGGGCAACTCCCCGATATAGTTTCTGCTGCGCTTAGTCGATTTAATACTTAAGTTGCGATGTAGTTTAGTCAAGGATGATACTTCCTGGCTATTCTGTTTTGTAATTTCATGGGGTTGAGTTTGGTACATTTAAAAAAAAAAAGTAGATATTTTTTTTTTAAAATCACTCATGCTAGAGAACCACTATGCCGCTGATCTGTAGTGATCCTTATATATAACAGCCATGTAGGTGAGCTGTATTGATCGTTATACGTAACAGCCATGTAGGTGTGCTGTAGTGATCCTTATATGTAACAGCCATGTAGGTGAGCTGTATTGATCGTTATACGTAACAGCCATGTAGGTGTGCTGTAGTGATCCTTATACGTAACAGCCATGTAGGTGTGCTGTAGTGATCCTTATATGTAACAGCCATGTAGGTGAGCTGTATTGATCGTTATACGTAACAGCCATGTAGGTGTGCTGTAGTGATCCTATACGTAACAGCCATGTAGGTGTGCTGTAGTGATCCTTATATGTAACAGCCATGTAGGTGTGCTGTAGTGATCCTTATATGTAACAGCCATGTAGGTGTGCTGTAGTGACCCTTATATGTAACAGCCATGTAGGGGTGCTGTATTGATTTTTATACGTAACGGCACATGTAGGTGTGCTGTAGTGATCTTGTGATTCTGGGCGTTTAGTCGTGTGGGTGCGTTGTAACGTACGAGATGGGACATTTTGTAATTGAATTAAGTTCAGTCCCCTAGGAATTGTACTGTTTTTGAGGAAAGAACATTAAGTGCATACTCTTTCAGGAGACAATGATGGAAGCCATACACCGGAACTTCGTAGACGACGACGTAGGAGATCTTCATCTAGTGAGCCTGAGGATGTTCCCCGAAAGAGGAAGAGATCTTCGGGAGGAATGACATCGGACGATTTGTTAAAGATCTTAACTCTACTGCAAGGAGCTTCAAGTAAGAATGTTCAAAGTAACAATAATAATGTCGTGCCAGAATTCGATCCCAACAATAAATCCCAAGACGTGGAGCGATGGTTACGGAAGGTTAATGAGTGTACAGGTATGTACAATTGGGATGAGACACAAACTATTCATTATGCTTTGCAAAAATTACGTGGTTTGGCAAAAACATGGTACGAATCCTTACCATCGCTCGATTATTCTTGGGAGGAGTGGCAGGTTAAATTTAAGAAAGCTTTTCCGAATGATGTAAATTTTGGTAAATTGTTGGAAGAAATGTTAGACCGAAAATCTCGCACAGACGAAACCCTGAGGGATTATTTTTATGATAAGTTGTCTCTTATAAGTAGGTGTGAGATTGTTGGACGTAAAGCAGTTGATTGCATCATATATGGGATTACCGATAGTTCGATTAGAAATGGAGCTCAAGCTCTAAAATGTGAGGAACCTGAAGATCTTTTAAATTATTTAGCGTCGCAACAGCCTACCCTATCAAAAGATTCTCATCGGGGAGCCTCAACTTATGCTTTCAGAAGGCGTGACTTTCGGTTAAACAACCAGAATAGACCTTCATCTTCTGGGAGAGGTACTGATCTGATATGCTTCAACTGTAATGAACGAGGTCATATATATCACGCGTGTAGCAAACCTCTAATACAGTGTGTGAAGTGTGGTAGAGTAGGCCACAACTCTGAGAATTGCGCTAGGAAGCCACTCCAATCACGTGAACCTAATGCTCAAAGCGTTCAGTCGACGGAGAAAAGGGTTTTAAAAGTAGTTGCTGGCGAACCTTTAGATGTTGAATTAGCTTGCACAAGCAGGTTAGCCGAGATTGACCTTAAACGCTTTGATCAACCTAAGGGCGCGGATTCGCAGAACTCTAGTATCACACAAACTCAAAATGATACAAACAGCAAATATTTCAAAAATGTTTGTGTTAATGGAACCATACTAAACGCTTATGTAGATTTTGGAAGCGAATGTAGCTTGATCAGAATTTCCGATGCCAAAATTCTTGGTTTAAATGAAAATCTTGGTTGTTTACCAACTATAAAAGGGTTCGGTAACTCTACCGTCATCCCCAAATTTCAATCTTCCATTCAAATTCGAATCGATGAGGTAGAAACTGAATTAAAGGTTTTGGCGGTGGATGATGCATACCTGAACACTCCAATTTTGATTGGGCAGAACTTCACGGATCAGGATTCAGTCACCGTTATGAAAGACAAAGACAGACTTGTCTTTTATCACACTGTTTCTGATATCTCCACTGTAGGTAGTGATACTATTGACTTGTACGTCGCGAAAGACGTTATAATCCTGAAAGGAGGACTGGTGGAAGTTTTTACTGCAGCGTCCTATACGGGTGATATATATACCGACGGAAGCACCAGGAGTAGTCCAAATCAAGAATACCACTTACACCAAGGCTGCTATAACGTTCAGGACGGTAAAACAGTTGTATTTGTTTCGGCTTTGACAAGCGCTCCATTAAATTTTAAAGCGAATAAGTTAATTGCCAGGGTTAGCCCCATCACTGAGACTAAAGTGGTCAATAAAGTTAGCATGCAATCGGGTAAAGAGGAAGGTGAGTTCCAACCGTTGGACAAAAATGATATTCAAGTAAGCGACGATGTCGATCAATCTACACGGGAAAAATTATATCAGCTTATACAGAAATACAGGGTATGCTTCGCCACCACATTGGGAGAATTAGGTTGTGCAAAAGACGCGACAATGAACATAGAGTTGCATGATAAAACTCCAGTCGTTTATAGGCCTTATCGTTTATCACACCACGAACGTGAAACAGTTCGGAAGATGGTTGGTGAGCTGATTCAAAACGATATTGTGCAGGAGTCTGACTCTAACTATGCTAGCCCGATTTTGCTGGTAAAAAAGAAGAACGGGGACCTAAGACTCTGTGTTGATTACCGAGCTCTTAATAGTAAAACCGTAAAGGACAAGTATCCCTTGCCTTTAATTGATGATCAGCTCTCTAATTTGAGTGGTAACAAATATTTCACCACGTTGGACTTGGCTTCTGGCTATTACCAGATTCCGATGGGGGAAAAGAGTCGACATTTAACTGCGTTCGTCACCCCGGATGGACATTACGAATTCAAGCGTATGCCGTTCGGGTTGGCAAACGCGCCTTCGGTGTTCCAAAAGATGATGAATCGTCTCTTGGGTCCACGAAGATTTGAATCGGCTAATGCATATATGGACGATCTGCTCGTCCCGTCGGCTACCGTTGATCAGGGCCTCGAAAGACTTGAAGACGTCTTTCAATTGATTCAGAAGGCTGGTTTGACACTGAACCCATCAAAGTGTAGTTTCTTTGACGTCAAAATTGATTATCTCGGTTACGAAATTTCCGCAGAGGGCATCAAGCCAAGTGAGAGAAAGATATTGGCCGTGCGAGATTTCCCAACTCCAGGTAACGTCCACGAAGTGCGTCAATTCTTGGGGTTGGCTAGCTATTTTCGTAGATTTGTGAAAGGTTTCGGCGAAATTGCGAGACCTTTGACGGCATTGCTGAAGAAAGATTCACAATGGCGGTGGAATTCCGAAGAGGAAAAGTCGTTTAACTGTTTGAAGGTTCGGTTAATTGAACGACCTCTCTTGGCTTTGTACAACCCAGAATTGGACACCGAGGTGCATACAGACGCAAGTTCTCTGGGATTGGGTGGAATACTTATGCAGTGGCAGATTTCTCCGAGGGTGTTGAAACCTGTTGCATACTTTAGCAGACAGACCACTCCAGAGGAACGGCATTTTCACTCTTACGAGTTAGAAACTTTAGCCGTAGTCTGTTCGCTGAAGAAATTCCGACCCTATCTTATAGGATTGAACTTTTGCGTTTACACAGACTGCAATGCCCTCAGAACAACCCTGACTAAAAGGGATTTGATACCGCGCATAGCGCGTTGGTGGTTACAAATAAGTGAATATAATTTCACTATTGAGTACCGTCCTGGATGTCGAATGAGCCATGTTGACGCATTAAGTCGAAATCCTTCTAATGGAGATGGGTCTGCAACTACTGTAAATACATTGAATATAAATACGGAAAATTGGATACTTACGCTGCAGATGGCCGACTCCGAACTCAACAGAATCTTTAAAATTCTGAAACCAAGTTTAGATGAAGAAGTCTTGGAAGTAAAAAAGAATTATGTTATTAAAAATCATGCATTACATAGAAAAGTTGGAGAGGAGCTTCGATTGGTGATACCCAAGGACGCGAGGTGGCAGATTTGTAAAGCAAATCATGACGACGTGGGTCACTTTGGGCTTGCTAAAACACTAGAGTTGGTTCAGAGTAGGTACTGGTTTCCAAAAATGAGGCGATACGTAAAAAAGTATGTCTCTGCTTGTATCGACTGTGCCTTTAACAAGGATAGCGCGGCACGAACCAGCACGGGACTCTTACATCCGATACCAAAGGTTGAAGTGCCATTTGATACGTTGCATTTGGATCATTTGGGACCATTTGTGAGGAGCAAATCGCAGAACAACTATATCTTAACAATTGTAGATGGTTTTACAAAGTATTTATTCGCGCGACCGGTTAAGGATACCAAAACAAAAACCGTCATCAGAGTACTCGAAAATTTATTTTGTGATTTTGGGGGTACCTCGTAGGATAATTTCGGACCGTGGAACTGCTTTTACTTCTGGCCAATTCAAGACATTTTGTAACAATAATGGCATAAAGCATGTGCTAAACGCAGTTGCCTGTCCTAGGGCAAACGGACAGGCGGAAAGGTTTAATCAAACCATTCTCAACGCGTTATCTGCCCAAAATTTTGGAGAAGACGAACGTGTTTGGGATCAGCAACTGCGTAAAGTACAATGGGGCATAAATAACACCCTTAATGCTTCACAAAGAAAAGTGCTACGGAATTATTGTTCGGAATTAAAATGAAGGGTCCTAAGGATAACTAATGTTATCGGTCGAAAATCTCGAAATGAATGGTGAGTCTGCACCTTCATTGACTCCTGATGCATCTGGAGACAATGAATCGGCTGATGAACCCTCATTAGCCTTGGAAGATGTGGTGCCAAGCAATGATCCTGCTTCCTTACAACCTCCAACTAACGGGTCCGAAATAAGTGACGTTAGTAGTGAATCATTGACGACTTCAGATATTGAAAAGATAAGACAGGAGGCGCAA